>NC_056745.1:553736400-553833900 GCF_019279795.1 Protopterus annectens | reverse complement strand
AAGCCACGTTGCTTTGTAAGAGATAGCTTGCACCTGTCACCCTTAGGCTTTCGAATACTAGCCAAGGCTTTTGCCACCCCCCATAGTGCCTTTTTTTAGACAAGGCTCAAAAGACAAATCCACCACCATAAATAGCACAAGTAACCAAAAACTGAGGGTAATGCTACTCAACGCCAGAAGTCTAAACCTCAAAATGCATGCACTCGAGGCACTCCTCAGTATGGAGAACATCGATATCTGTGCAGTAACAGAAACCTGGTTTAAGGCTCCAGAGAGCACCCCAGCACTACCAGGCTATAACTCATACCATACTTTTTGGCCACAGAACCTGGACCGAAACACAAAAGATGGGGGTGTATCCATATTTATCAAGGATACCCGCACCTCCAGGTTAGTGGCACAGCACAATGCCTCAGAGATCATCCATGTGCAACTAACAACAGGCAAAACTGCAATTCAAATTATAGCTTGCTACATTTCACCCACCATGACCCAGGACCCCCATTCTGCATTTCTGGAGACAATGGAAAATATGAAGGTCCTACCAAATGCCCTAATATTGGGTGATTTCAATTACTCAAACATTAACTGGGAGAACTACTCCAGTACTAACTCCCTTGCCCAACGCTTCCTAGAATTTATAAACTCAGATGCCCAGGATCAACTGGTCAACACCCCCACCAGAGGTGACAACATATTGGACCTGGTCATCACCAACATGGGCGACCGGTGTTCTACACCGGAGGTCAAACCCTCACTGGTTATATCAGACCATAGACTAATCACTCTGGATATCCACATTCCACCCCCACCCCCAATCAAGGAAACCACCGTGAAAACTTTTCAAAAGCAAACTTCACGTTACTTAAGACTGAGGTGGAAAGGTTCACAGCCCCCATGCTAAAGGACAATGCTGTCCAAGTTGCTGAATCCCTTACAAAGGCACTCTATGAGCACGTGCAAGAATGCATGGATCGTGCTATCCCAAGCAAAACCAAGACTCACTCCTGCAAGAAAAGGAAACCAGTCTGGTAGACCCCTGCCATAAACAAGCTATACAACAGAAGGAGGAAACTAGTGCAGAAAAGAGTAAAATCCCAAGAAGGAAAGACATCCCTGATTAGTATCAGCAAGAAACTACGATCCCTCATAAAATCATCCAAGGCTAGCTTCGAAAGAAAAATTGACAAGGACTCCAAAGATAACCACAAAGCGTTTTTTAGCTATGTCATGAACCTAAGTAGAAACTCAGATCTGCTCTGAGTTAGTGCAGAATGGCACAAAATACACTAAACCGACTGATATTGCCAACATTCTGGCAGACAAGTTTAGTGCAAACTTCACCCCCCTGTCAGCCCCTAAAGGGCCCATAACCATACCAGAAGAATGTAGTGCCCCAGCAATCACTGACAAACAGGTTAAAACTGCCCTATCCAAAGTCAAAAATACAGCTTCAATGAGACCAGACAATGTCCCAGGCTGTGTCTTACACGAGCTCCAAAATGAACTAACCCCTCAGCTAAACACACTGTTCAAACTAAGCCTCTCTACAGTTTATGTACCCACAGACTGGCGCACAGCAACAGTTATCCCACTCCACAAAGGTGGAGCCACAACGGACCCCGGGAACTATCACCCTATAAGCCTGACTAGCCTGGTCTGCAAGGCTATGGAGCGCATCATCATAGAATTCATTAACAGAGACATTGGGAACCTTCAAACATTGGACCCTACCCAGTTTGGCTTTGTTAAGGGCAGATCATGCCTCCTAAACCTGGTGGACTTCTTTGAGACAGTTACCAAGGCTTTAGATGAGGGAAAGGAGGTCCACACAGCCTACCTAGGCCTTGCAAAGGTTTTTGACACCATTCCCCATTCTGGTATTATAGACAAATTCACCAGCCTGAACATAAACCCCTACGTCACGAGATGGGTTGCCAATTGGCTCATGGATAAAACCCAGATGGTGAGAGTTGCAGGCTCTAGGTCTGACTCTAAACTAGTTACAAGTGGTGTCCCCCAGGGCTCAGTCCTGGGACCCCTCCTGTTTGGTATACACTTCTCAGAGGTACAGGCAAGCACAGGAGGACTATGGCTGACCAAGTTCGCAGACAACTGCAAACTGGAGGCCATAATTGACTCTACAGCTGATACAGACATCCTCCAGAAGGGCCTCACTGAGACAGATACCTAGTGTCAAAATCATGGCCTCAAGCAAAATGCCAAAAAATGCATAGTCATCCCCTTTGGAAAAAACAAAGTACCCGCGAACTACCACATATGTGGTAGTCCCCTAAATACAGAAAATGTAATAAGGAATCTGGGGACCCAAGTAGATAGTAATCACTCCTCTGATAATCATATTGCCAAAGTGGTTAGAAAAGTCTTCTATGTGGCCCACCTAATCACAAAAGGGTTCACATCTATAACAAAAGAGGTTATTGTGCCCCTCTACTCATCACTCATCAGGCCCATCATAGAGTACAACGCCCCATTTGGGATGTACCTTACAAGACACCTGCAACAGCTGGAAAGACCACAGAAGTACCTCACCAAGAGGATTACTGGCCTCAAACATATGCTCTACGCAGCCCAACTGAAGAAACTCCAGCTGTACTCGGTTGCATACTGCTTACTCAGAGGTGATCTCTGCCTGACATACAAGGCCATGTCCAACCCAGAATTGATGAACATGCTCCACCTAAAATAAATCAAATCCCCGAGAGCCACATGCTCTAGGGATCTAAACCTCACCACAATGATAAATAGGACGTGCTGGAGGGATAGGTTCCTGTCCCAGAGACTCCCCATGCTTTGGAACAGGATTCCAATCTACAAAAGGCAGAGCCCCTCACTAACACTCTTCAAGAGAAACCTTGACGAGTGGATGGGAAACAAAAAATTTATCCCGGGGATCACTGCAGTGGCTCTGCTGGACAGAGGCACAGGGAACTAATGGCTCTGCTGGACCGAGGCACAGGGAACTAATCTAAGGGGGCAGCGAAAGCCAACACATTCTGGCTAGGCTTATAGATGCCCTCGGGCAGATAGCCTAGTACTTACCTATGAGCCTATGAACCTATGAACCACTGTGCAGAGTTACTTCCCAAAGTACAGCCATTTAAAGGTTCATGTGCTGTGTACAGATTATTTACAAAGTGCATTCATCTTGAAGTGTTTCTTATTCTGAACTTTCCCATTGTGTACAGTTTATTCACAAAGTATAGTCATTTTGAAGTATTTCTTACACTGATAAGGAGTGTTTTCATAAAGAACAGTGATTTCAAAGTAAAGAACCTTGATTTCAGAGTGTTCTTGTACTACGGAGACTTATTTGGCAAAGTGCAGTTATTTCAAAGAGTTTGTTGTGCTATTGGGCATAATTACAAGCACTGGCATAAACTCCTGGCTTACATATTTATTTGTGTATGTTCATACATAACTGCAAGCATCATCATTACTGTGTGTTAATATGGCAGAGGCATTTTGCAGACCAAGTCCACTTGTGTTTGATCATAATATAGCAGAGAATTGGAGAGTATTTGAGCAGGAATACGATAGTTTCATAGAAGCAGCTTTTTCTGACAAAGGTGCATGTATGAGGGCATTCATTTTGCTTAACTTATCTGGGTCAGAAGCCATTGAAAGAGAGTGTTAATTTGTATATGCACCAGAAATATATGCAGGAGAAGGGGCAAACTGTCATATTGTGGTACTGACTGAATCAAGGGAAGACCCTGAGTGCTTAAAATGTAAATTTTGAGATATGTGCAACCCCCAGACAAATGTTACATTACAGAGGCACTTATTTTATACAAGAGACCAAAACCCAGGTGAACCTTTTGCAGCTTATATCACCTACTTGAGAAATAAGGCCAAAGCCTGCAGATATGGTGACTTGAGAGATGAGTTAATAAAGGACAGTCTTGTGTGTGGTGTTAATAGTGCTGCAGTGAGAAAGATTTTGCTTCATAACAGTGATTTAACATTAAGCAAAGCCATAGAGATTTGTCAAGTCCATGAGCTCACAGAAAGGCACACAAGTATGCCCCCAAGTGATAAGAGCATGGTTTCAGCAACCTCTAGAGCAAATGTAGACAGCATGCAACACATGGCAAGCAGAAAAAGGCCTAAGCACATGGCAGCTGCAATCGCTATGGGTGTGGCAGGGAGAACCCATAGCTTTCTAGCAAGTTCTAAGACTAGCTCAGTAAACAGGGCATGATCAGTACAATATAAGAGTGAGTCAGCAAAACCCAAGTCAAGTCTTATTGTTAACTGTCATAATTGTGAAGCCAACCATGAGTCTAAAAGACAGAAGTGCTTAGAATTTGGTCAGCAATGCCACAAGTGTAAAACATGGAACCATTTTCAAAAGTTTTGTAAATCAAGCAAACATCATTCAGTTATTAATAATGGTCACTCAAAAAAAAAAGCAAGTTGATCATGTAGAGAGTTGCAACCCTACTTTCTATGTAGATGGCGTATCACTGGTCAGTGAAAAGGTTAATGCAGTAGATTTATTGGCAAATAATGAAACACTTTATACTGTTCTGATCAGTGGTAATCCCATGGAGCTCAAAGTAGACACTGGTTCAAAGTGTAATGCAATGTGAGCAGAAACATTTGCTAAAGTGAGGGCTGGTGAGCAACTTAATTTGATCAGTTGTGCAAAGCTTGTTACTTATGGAGGTGAAGAGATTCAAACCAAAGGCTCAGTAGTGCTTTCATGCTGTTTGGCTGGGAACAGTTACAGCTTGCAATTTTATGTAGTCAGAAGACCTGTGCAGTCATTATTAGGTTTCAGAGACCGTTTGAGAATGAAACTGCTTTCTTTTACCAAAAAAGTGCATCACATAAACACATGTCCCAGTTCCAGCTTCAGTGATGCTATTTTCTCAGAGTATGCTGATGACAAGCTAGGCAAACTTCCAGTTGTATATTCCATGAAAGTAGTCCCAGAGGTCACTTCAGTGGTCAGACCCGCAAGAAGACTTCCAGTAGCTATGCAGGACAAAGTCATTGTCCAGTTAGACAAAATAGTGCAGCAAGGTGTGATTTGTCCAGTCCCAGAATGAACCAAGTGGGTATCTTCCATGGTAGCTGCTCATAAGAAAAATTCAGATGAAATCAGAATATGCATTGACCCAAGAGACTTGAAAAAGGCATTAAAAAGACCTTATCATCCTATGTGTACAGTCAAGGACAATGCAACCCTCATACCAAATGCCACTGTTTTTCTGTCTTACATGCAAAGAGTTCATTTTGGCAAGTGATGCTTGATCACAAATCTTCACTACTGACTACATTCAGTACCCTATTTGGAATATACAGATTCCTCAGGATGCCTTCTGGAATAAATTTTGCCAGTGAAGTTTTTCAGCGTGCAATGGGGCAAATTATTTCAGGCTACCCATGTGCAATAATAGTTGATGATTTACTGGTTGGAGGTAATGGTGAAGCAGAGCATGACAGAAACCTCAGGATAGTTCTGAACAGAGCGCATGAAGTGAATTTAAAGCTCAATCCTCTGGAGTGCAAATTCAGACTACCAGAAGTTACTTATGTAGGTCATTTATTTACCAGTGCAGGCGTACAACCAGATCCTTCTAAACAAGCAGCCATTCTTGAGATGCCAGCTCAAGACAGTGTCCAAGTCTTATAGCATTTTCTTGGTATGGTTAACTATTTGGACAAACTGATCCCTGACTTTAGTGAGTTATCAGTGCCTTTAACAGAGATGACATACAAAAATGTTGCATGGTCATGGTTAGAACAATGCAAGACAGCATTTTATAACCTCAAACAGCAAACTGCTAACCTGCTACAATAAGATACTATGATGTCCACAAACCAGTTGTTCTTTCCCTGTGATGCTTCAAAGTTCAGTCTTGGTACAGTTATTCTTCAAGAGGGCAGAGCTGTCGCCTATGCATCTAGAACTCTTACCCAAACTGAGATGCAGTATTCTCAAATTGAGAAGGAAGTTTTGGCAATTGTGTTTGCATGTTCAAAGTTTCATGATTATATTTATGGCCAAGCTATCCAGATAGAAACTGACAATCAACCTCTAGTCACTATTTTAAAGAAGCCTATGCATTACGCTCCAACAAGACTACAAATAATGATGCTCAAATTGCAAAAGTATAATTTCAAAATGGTCTATACAAAGGGTAAACTTCTTTATCTGGCTGATACCTTATCCAGATCGCCCAGAAATACCATGGAACAGTTTGATGCAGAGAATTTTGACTTTGATGTTATGGAAGTGTGTACGTTTTCCTACCACAAGACTTGATAAGCTGAAAGATCATACAAAGACTGATCCAATTTTGCAAAAGGTCAACCACTTCATCAATGTAGGATGGCCGTCAAAGCAATTCTGTGTAATGCCAGAAGTACAACCTTATTTTCCATACAGAGATGAGATGCTGATGGAAGATGGTATCATTTTTAATGGTCCAAAAGTTGTTGTTCCTACTTCCTTATAATGTGAATACATTCAGCTTTTGCATCATGGCCACTCAGGCTCTGATTCTACCAAAAGAAGGGCAAGAGGACTAGTATTTCAGCCTTCTCTAGCAAAAGACATTGATAAGGTGCTGTCTTCTTGATCAATGTGCAACAGTACTAAGCCGCATTTGCAAAAAGAGCCACTTCAGCTAAGCCAAATTCCTGAACTACCTTGGTCAACAGTAGCAACTGACATATTTGAGTGGAACAATCAACATTATTTAGTGTTGGTAGACTTGTACTCAAACTGGTTTGAGATCAGTTTGCTACCTAACCTAACATCCAGTGCTGTTATTACTAAGATGAAATATAATTTTTCAGTCCATGGTAGTCCACACAAAGTTATTTCTGACAGTGGTTCTCAGTTTACCAGTCAATTCTTTCAGAGATTTGCTAAAGAGTGGGACTTTATCCATGTTACTAGCAGTCCTGAATATCCTCAGTCAAACCACCTTGCTGAACGTGCAGTACAGAGTGCAAAGCAATTACTGGAGAGTTCAAAGCATGACAATACCAATATGTTCTTGAATTTATTCAGTCTCAGAAATATACCCCGTGACAGCCTACCTGGCTCGCCTGCTCACAGATTTCTATCTAGGCAAACCAGAACAACCTTGCCTATCAGTTCTAGTTTGTTGGTGCCTAATGCTAAAAACAACAGAGCAATCAAAGCCCAACTTTTTAAGAAGCATTCTTCTCAGAAGTCAAGCTATGATAAAACAAGCAGATTTCTTTGTCCGTTAAAAGAAGGAGAGACAGTGAGGGTGCAAACGTCGAAAGGCTTTGATTGAATTGGTCATGTGAGAGGTATATGTACCAAGCCAAACTCCTACTTAGTGGAATATGAGGGTATAGAGTACAGGAGAAACTGCAGACATCTTCTACTTGTATCAGAAATTATATCGCAGCATTGTACCTGTGATACAGACTCTAGATCTCAGAGCAACCCAGACAATGTTTGTACCGAAGAACAAGTCACAGTATCCATTCCCATTCCTGATGATGTCCTAGTTGTCCCCAAAGTTGAACATTCCTTGAGGGCAGTCCCCATTGCTAGATCCAATTCTGATATTATGTTACATGATCAAGTTGTATTTCTAGACCTAATGTAAAATACACAGCAACTTGGACATAATTGTTTTATATGTGTCTAATTTTGTATAATTGCATGTCAGGTAACTAGTTCTGTATAACTGCATGTCTAAAGATCATTTCTGTAAATTGCATGTTGCTGAATACTGTCATTTCATATATGGACTATTTCTCAAAGAGGAAGGATGTAGATCAGAGCGTGTGTATGTACCTTTAAGAAGCATTTCTAGATGTAGCACATGCATATAAAGAGAGAGCATGTGCAGGCAGCACTGCCATTTTGAGAACAGCCAGATTGTTAACATGTATGTGTGCAGTAGTCAATTTGTTTATAAGGTTATTTAAATTTAACTTACAAAGCCTCATTTCTGATGTGTTTGTGTGTAATAAAGCTGCTTGAACAGAACCCATGAATGTGCGTCTGTTTTATCCTGACCAGATGAGTGACAGAGGGTATTTGTGTCACCGGGTTTTCTATGAGTGAACCTAATTTGAAATCATCTGCAAACTTAGTCAGCCAGAGGTTCTTGACATTAGCCAAACAACTGTGTTTCTCAAAACTGTATAATTATTATTGAATTCTGTATATATATATAGGTTCAGAAGTAAATACTAGGTAATTAGTTTGTAGACTATTAGATGTATAGACAATAACCAGAGAGTGACTAAAAGGGGGGAATCAAACTCTGTACTTTGTGCCTATGTGCCTGTGAGGTAAACACCTTAGTCATTACACCACCCTCCAACTACATCATTCTTTTCTTATTTAAAAGCCAGAAAAATAACACATTCTGAGATGAAGTATGTAACTGGTTTAAGAAAAACCTTTTTCATACAGCATTCACCATTTTTATCAAATCAATCTTTTACAGGGGTTAGCAAGAAAGGAATTCTCCAGAGATTAATGATCATTATTGTCCCCCCCTCATCCAATGCACACTGCTAAATAAACAAAGATCCAAACAATTCCAAGATCCCTTAAGAAATCTATATGTAAACTGACTCTGTAAACCTTCCTACATACTTGTCATAGCTCCTCTAAAGCTAGCTATGAAAACAAAATTGCAGCAGATAGTAAAGACAACCACAAGGCCTTCTATAGTTATGTAAAGAATCTCCATGGCAATGCCCAGATTTGCTCTGAGCTACTGCACAATGGTATCTCCTATACCGAGCCAACAGATATTGCAAATATACTGGCGAACAGATTCAGTGCTAACTTTACCCCCCCCCCAAAGGACCAATCATAATACCAGTAGATTGCCAGACACCCAGTACTACTGCTGCACAGGTTAAAACAGCACTGTCCAAGGCCAAAAATACAGCTTCTATGGGACCTGACAGTGTCCCTGGCTGTGTTCTACATGAACAACAGAGTGAAATGGCACCTCTCCTGTGTGCCCTGTTCAATCACAGCCTCACCTCAGGCTTTGTCCCCACCAAATGGCGCACTGCTACAGTCATCCCTCTCAACAAAGGAGGTGCGACTACAGACCCCGGGAACTATCGCCCCATTAGCCTGACGAGTCTGATATGTAAAGCTATGGAACGCATCATCATGGACTTAATAAACAAGGATATAGGGAATCTCCAGACTCTGGATCCTACACAGTTTGGTTTTGTGAAGGGTAGATCATGCCTGCTCAACTTGGTTGACTTCTTTGAGTCAGTCACCAGAGCTGTGGATGAAGGTAAGGTGGTTCATACAGCCTACCTTGATCTGGCCAAGGCCTTTGATACCATTCCCCACTCAGGAATCATAGAAAAACTTACTAAGCTAGGCATCAACCCCTATATCACTAGGTGGGCTGCAAACTGGCTCACAGATAGAGCCCACAGTGTGAAAGTAGCTGACTCCAATCAGACTACCGACCAGTCACGAGTGGAGTTCCACAGGGTTCAGTCCTGGGTACTCTCCTGTTTGGTATCTACTTCTCTGAAGTCCAGGCCAACACGAAGGGACTCTGGCTGACAAAGTTCGCAGATAGTTGCAAGTTGAGAGCTATTATTAACTCCCAAATGATGCTACATAACACAGTCCGGATGGATGTGCAATAGATCACACTGCTCGTACACCAGGATACCAAAGATAAATTTAATGAGTCCATTTTTGATTTAATTACAGCTTTCAGTCTTCTTGAATTCTTGAATGTTGTTCATAATTCACCGAGTGTGTGTAGAACTCATGTTAATGCTAAACAGGGAAGAGCGAGTTGTGTCCAAAAAACGTATACATGTACCAACAAAGAATGTATTTTCACAGGAGGTAATAAGAATGGTTTGATCGAACAATTCTTAGAGGATAATATTGATTTCTTTGATGTTGAAGGTGATTATGCACACAAATTCAAATGTTGTAATACCGAGGAGGTACATGTGCCTTTGAGGGACTTGATATATGACTTTGGACGCAAACTTGTGGCCATTAAGAATACAAAAGTGGATTGTAGTTACTTAGCCAGATGTCTCAGACAAAAAGTAGTACCCAAGGGTTTGAGATTTTTCAAACTACCCTTGGGTATAGAATATGAGACAGATACCATTAATGAATTTAATGAACTATTTGATGGGTTTGGGTATGCTTATATTAATTTACTGATCAAGCATTATGATGAAAAGCTCATTAGATTGACTAAAGAGGTGGAAAGTATGAATTCCACCATTATTAACCATGTGGAATTTGATTACTGGAAAGAGTTATATAAGAAACAATACACTGTGGCTGATAATAAGATATCAGGTATTGTTGAGAGGAAGAACAAAAAAATCTCACGTGATATGGAATTATATAAACATAATAGAGCTTATATATGGCCTTCAAATAGGACTGTAGACACTAATCGGAATTTTCAACGTTCTATGAGAAAACCATCTAAAGGCAGTTTTAGAGAAGAAAATTTTCAGGGGGGGAGGTTTTTTCCAGCCAGAAACTACCAGAGGTATTGAAGAAGGACAACTTTGTATCAGTATCAGGATCACCTTCATTTTCAGTTTTTAATGAGAATTTGCATAATGGTTTACTTGCACCATTACCATTTTATGAAAGCATTTCGAAAGGAGTTAGGAATGGGGATAGTACTAACACCAGTATTCATGAAATAGCCTGTGTGGAAATTATTATTGATAAACAACGTCCCAATATCATTGTGCATGAAGGGTTTAAAGTATACAATTATACAGACACCGGAATTGAAACCGATTTTGTCAAATTATTAAGTAAGGGGATGAAATTTATTCCCATGGCAGGGATGAATTTAGTTGATAATATTAAGGAGGTCAAGATGTACTGCAGAAGGCTTAATCTAGCAGTTTTATTTCAGAAAAATGCCGATACCAACTCCAATAAGGAAGGAAATGTGGTTGGTATAGCAGGTACCGACCTAAAGAAAAGAAGTACTTATATTCCAGTAAGTAATCCTTCTATACTAAATTACGAAAAAATGGTGTGCAATGACATTTACCGCACACATAGGAACATCAGGAAGGATAGGATCACATATGATGATAATCTTACATCATCAGAGAGGCAATGTCTGAAAAAATACATGTGTAATAGAGACATTAGAATTATGAAGCCCGACAAGGGCGGTGGGGCTGTTGTATTCTACACTTATGAATATAATGAGGTGATACACAATCTTCTGCATGAGTCAGGAAATTATGAAAATATATCTTTGAACCAAATTAATATTGGACACAAAAGGATAGACTTATGCATAGAGGAATACCTTATTGACAACAGGATATCTAATGACACATATACTTTTTTGAAGACAGACTACCCTATTTTGGCAAAAATGGTTGGGATACCCAAGATCCACAAATCTCTGGACAACCCCGCGTTTCGACCGATTGTATCCGGATCTAGATCAAAAACTTTTAAGATAGGCCAGTTGATTGACCGTTGGCTTAAAAACATTTATGATTCCATTCCTCATATTATGAAAGACTCATGGAGATTTTTGGGAGATTTAACTAGGGACAAATGGCAGCCTCACATTACTTATCTCACCATAGACATTAAAGATCTATTTTCAAGTATTCCCAAAGAGGAGGGTCTGGAATTCTTTGCTAGTAGCCTACGGAAATATTCAGGATTCACATGGGATAAAATCAACTTGATTTGTGACATGATGGGGTTGGTCTTAGATTACAATTTTGTGGCTTTTCAAGGAGAATACTTCAGGCAGACCAGGGGAGTAGCCATGGGGGCGGCTTGCGCTCCCATGTATGCAAACCTGGTCATGCTTGAATGGGAGTCGAAGTTTGTGTTTACAAGCCAATTTTATTCGGACATTTCTTATTATGTAAGATATCTGGACGATATCTTTATATTATGGAATGCTTCTGTGGAAAGACTAGACGAATTCATGAAATTTCTGAATTCTACTACAGACTTCTTGAAATTCACTCACAGCCACAGCTGTAGGGAAATTTCGTATTTAGACACACTTATAAGTCACAACCATGAGGGCTTTATTTCCAAAATATTTAGAAAGCCCACTTTTTCCAACGACTACATTCACTATACTAGTAACCATCCTCCCCATGTTTTTAAGAACATCTTAAAAGGTCAAAGTATCAGAGCAGCTAGGATGTCTTCCACTAAAGACCTTATGAAGATTGAACTTGGGAACATCAAAAAACTTTTCTTGGACCGTGGATACCCTGAAAAGATGGTTACGGAAGTAACCTATCAAGTACAGTGCCAGTGGGGAGGTAAATATATTCCCATTTTGGGAAATTACTGTATGGAGAAAGGGAAGGAGAAGACGAATGCCTTTAGTGGAAGAGTATGTGTCTTGACGTATACACCATACACACACACAATCATTGACATTCTTGCTAGGCATTGGGAACTGGTGGCAGCTCTGGATTCCGAAGTGATTTTAGGCAAAGCCCCCAAATACGTATATAAGACAGCACCTAATGTTAAAAACTTATTGGAGAGGGCAGGTAAAAATAGAGGCAAAGACGAAAGGCAAGGCCATAGAGGAACAACAAAATGTGGTAAGTGTAAACAATGTAGGTACATCAACCAGGACAAAGGTTTTAGGCTGGATGATATTAATGGCACCTACATTACTAGTTTGATGGGAAATTGTGACACTAAGGGCGTTGTATATGTGGCCCTTTGCAAACGATGCAATGCTCATTACATAGGGAAAACGGAAAGACAGTTGAAGAAGCAGATGTATGAACATCAGTATAGGATACAAAAATGCGACACAAAAAATGCTTTATACAGGCATATTTTAGAGAAAGGCAGTGATCACAGTTTTCACTTCAGTATTATAGATCAGGTCCAATTTTCCCCTTTTGGAGGAAATTGGAAAATGGAATTAGCACTTAAAGAAAGTAGATGGCAGATATTAACTGATTCGACCCGTAAACCAGGTCTGAATGATTTCATTAGCATCAAACCATTTTTAATATTTTCATGATTTATGTCTGCCAACTACATGGGAGTACGGATTGATGTTTTCATAGCATCTCGATGTTTTTATAGCATTTTGATGTTTTTTATCATTATATTTCTCATATTGATACTAATTTTACCAACATATTTTATTTATTGTATTGTTTGAATTTTTGTCATATGAATTATGTTTTTGAATTAATATTTTATGCATAAGTATATATCATATTCTTAATCACTTACATTACACTCTCTGAAATACATTACTGTACGATAGTTTAATTACTCTCATACATATATTTTTATTAAGTATGGTTAATCAAGTTTTTTGCAGACATTAGACATATACAGTATGGTTTACGTGTATGTCAGGGGTTATGACACTTTTATTATAAGTTGTATTGAGACGTGCAGTATTGACAATCTACATAGGTTGTATATTAGTTGGTATGTCTTTAAAAGACTTTTTGGCGGTTTCCAGCAGGTAGTTATTCCATTATTCAATTTAGATGGGTATAAATTGATATGAATTTGTGTAATGCATTGTTCTGAGGAAGACTGTGTATTACAGTTGAAAGCGCTTAACCAGTACTTGTACCTGCATTTTTTACTGTGTGGACTCATTAAATTTATCTTTGGTATCCTGGTGTACGAGCAGTGTGGTCTATTGCACATCCATCCGGACTGTGTTATCTAGTTGTTGCTATCTCTACGCTTTTTTGGTCCCAAATGATGCTGACATCCTACAGAAAGGCTTCAATGAGACCAATGACTGGTGTCAAAACCATGGCCTTAAGCTCAATGCCAAAAAATTTGTCATCCCCTTTGGGAAAAACCCGGTTCCCTTGAATTATCACATTGATGGTAGTCCAGTGAACACAGAAGGCGTTATAAGAGATCTGGGAACACAGGTTGACAGCAACCTCTCTTTTGACCACCACGTTGCCACTGTGGTCAGAAAGTCCTTCTATGTGGCACGTCTCATTACTTAGGGTTTTGCATCCAGGAAGAAAGAGATCATTGTCTCCCTCTACTCTTCCCTCATTAGGCCAATCATCGAGTACAATGCCCCATTTGGCATGTACCCCACTAGACACCTGCAACAATTGGAGAGGCCGCAAAAGTACCTCACAAAGATGATCCTAGGCCTTAAACACTTGTCCTATATGGACAGACTCAAAAAACTCCAACTATTCTCTGTTTCATATCAGCTACTTAGAGGCGATCTCTGCTTGACTTATAAAGCCATGTCTGACCCAACTCTGTTAGAAATGCTACATCTAAAGAAATCACAATCCCACCACACCCTCCAGAGACCTCAACCTCACTATCACAATCAAAAGAACATGCTGGAGGGACAGGTTCATAACCCAGAGACTGCCCATGCTATGGAATAGACTTCCCATACATGTCAAGCAGAGCACCTCACTGGCCCTCTTCAAGAGAAATCTTAATGAGTGGATGGGAAATAGAAAATTCACCCCAGGGATAACTCCAGTGGCTCTACTCGACAGAGGCACTAGGAACTAAGGTTGGGTGGCACGATGCCACGGTAATCCTATGGGCTAGGCTTGTAAAGGCTCCAGGGCCATTAGCCTAGTACACACCTGTGAACCTATGAAGAAGCCTTCTACAAAATTGCCCCCACCACATGAAATGATGTTATAGAAATAACAAGGAATACCAGTAATTTTAGAACTTTTAGTAACAGCCTGAAAAAGCATCTTCAGAAAATGCTAGTTACAGGTTCTCCTGGATATACAGCATTTAATTTGTTCCCCACAACTAACACTCCAAATTACATCTTTTAAGTATTATCTGTCTAAAACATACTCACAAATCAGCTTTGAAATGAAGCATGTTTGCCAAAGAAAGATATGTACTCTAGATATGTTTTTGCTGATATAAAATAAATGTATGTTCTGATTATAAAGAAACTTATTTTTATAAATCTTGTTAGAGTTATTTATTTATTTTTATTTATTTTACATTTGTTAACCGGGTTAGTCTGCCTGAGCTTTTGTCTCATTTTCAGCAGAGACCTGGAGAGAAAAGCTCCTCAGGGAAAACAATTTTAAGTTTAAGAAACAAAGTATTAACAATCAACTTTAGGCTCTTTTATGCCATGACCCATGGAGAAAAGCTCCTTAGGGAATACAATTTTAGAAACAAAGTATTCACAATCAGCAGAAAAATATGAGACTTGTTACAATATAATTTAAACTGCTATGTACAAAATCAATTAATAGTCAGGAAAAGATTTTGAAACCAGTTACATATCCCTTAAAATGAGTAGTACCAAGTTGTTTTGGAGTTTAGAAAAGAAGGAATATTCAAATAGCTAGTTGAAGATATAAGGGAACTAGAGTAGAGGTGACCTTTTAGACAGACTAGTTAAAGTAGGTTAATTTGGAGCTGAATGAATCAAGTCTGGTTAGAGAGGGAGGAAGGGGAGTAGTGGAAGGAGGAATAGGTAGGAGTACAAGGTTAGAGATACATTAAGACTGATGTGGTGAAATTATAATAGTTTCAGGGTGGATGGCTACAGTAGCAAGACCATTTTTTTGAGGTATTTTCTTATAGCTAATTTGAAACTCTTGCTATGGTGAAGGGACTTTATTTCCAAGGGGAGCTGGTTCCAGGATGTAGCTGGGTTATAGCTATAGAGAAGACATCTTATTTTGGTTTTGGGTTTGCAGATGTGTAATAATTCTTGGTCTGAGCTGCGTAGAGTCCTAACAGGGGAATAGTTAACTATGATGGAGGAGAGGCTAGGGTAGATAGAGGATGGAGAAAATGATTTGTAGTTGGTATTGTTGGAGCAGATGAGGGAGTTCTAGCCAGTCCAGTTGCTGGAGTGCTAAGCAGTGGTGTGACTTGTAGGTTTGGTTCGCTGCAAATCTGGCAACCTTGTTGTAGGTAGTTTCAAGTTTGGAAATGAGTGTAGAGTTTAGGTTTGTTTGTGAATATGTGACAGCTGTATAGGAGTGTTGGAAGTAGTAAAGCATGAGAGAGAGTTTTTCGGGCTGTGTTTGTTAACTATTTCTTGTTGCAGAAAAGGTGTCCAGGTTTCTGATGAGTTTTTTTATAGAGTTGGTAATATGTAGATCAAACTTAAGCTGGTCATCTATTGTGACACCTAACAATTTAGTACTAGGTTCAGCTGAGATGATGGTGTTGTTGCTAGATAAAATGGTAAATGTACTTTTGAGTGTGGTGAGGTATTTGGAGAAGAAGAGTAGAAGCTTAGTTTTCTTTGGATTAAGTATTAGTTTGTTATCACTACGCCATGTCTCAATGGTGTGGAAAGACGCCTGGGTAGTTGACTGGAGGTCAGTTGGGTTGTCAGCAATGGTTATAACAGTAGAGTCATCAGCATATTGCACAAGAGATGACTGGGGACAAGAGGAGTAGAGCAAGTTGGTGAAATTGAGTAGTGGTCCGAGTATGGACCCCTTGGGGACACCCATTTGTACAGTGAGGGGGCGATAGTGCAGAGAGCCATTTAACTGATTGCTTGCGGGTAGAGAGATAGCTGGAGAACCAGGAGATAGTAGGGGGAGAAAATATAAGTTAGTTTGTCAAGAAGGAGAGGGTGAGAGACAGTGCCAAAGGCTTTAGAGAGGTCAAGGAATAGGCATAAGACAAGTTTATTGTTATCACGAGCAAGAGAAACTGTGTTGATGAAGGATATAAGTGCAGTAGTTGTACTATGCTTGGGACGGAATCCATGTTGAGTGGGTGTGAGAAGGTTTTCCTGGTGAAGGTAATGCATTACCTGCTTGTGAATGTATTTCTCTAGGATTTTGGAGAGAGCAGAGAGTATGGCAATTGGTCTAAAGTTAGATATGTCTGAGGAGTTACCACCTTTGTGAATAGGTAAAGTAAAGAAGTTTTTCAAACAGTGGGGACGTAGGATTCAGAAATAGATTGATTGATCAAGATAGATACAGGATAGGCAAGAGGTTCAGAGTTATAGTTAGTTGATACTGCTTTAAGAGAGAAAAAATAAGAATGGTTGGAAAGAGGTATGGAGTTTGTGAGGGTGCTAGCATTGTTGCTGGGGTGGGGGGAGAGAATTTATTAAGGTGGTTATTGAGTTTATAAAATGATTGTTAAATTTATTGGCTATGTCTTCAGGGGTTGTGTTAGGACATGGGTTTGGAGGGGAAGGGTTTTCTGGATGTAGATCTGACTGATGGAGGGCCAGAATTTTTTCGGGTCTGATTTTAGAGTAGAGGGAGGATTGGCGTAGAAGTTTGTTTTGTCATTATGGATGATTTTTTAATTTTATTTCTGAGTTCTTTATATTTCTGAAGGAGAGAAGGGGTCCTAGTTTTAGTCCACATTTTCCATATTCTGTCCTAATCTTTCATGAGGGTTCGGGTAGATTTAGTAAGCCAAAGAACAGTGCTGGATTTAATTCTAATTGTGCATAGAGGAGCAAGGGATTTAAGAATGTTTAGGAAGGTAGTGTTAAAGGAGTGGACAGCTTCATCTAAGGGAAGAGTGGTGAGGTTAGACCAGTTCATTGCAGAGAGTTGGTAAATGAAGGAGTCAGGACAGAAGTGTGAAAGTGTGCGGGTGGTAATACATTTGTTTGGTTTGGTAAGGTGGGGAGCATGTCTGGTAACTTTTATTGGGCACAGGTCACTGAGGGCATTTGGAAGGGTTTGGGGGTTATGATAGTTTTGAGGGTGGGAGACCAATAACCAGTCAAAAAGAGAGCTAGGTAAGTGAGATTTATTAATATAGGTAGGGGTTGTTATTAGCTGCTGAAACCCATGCAGATTAATACAGGAAGTAGTGTTGGGAGTTTGTAATGAAAGCCAGTCTATATTTACATCTCCTATTACAATTGTTTTGTTTGTCGATGGTCTGAGAGAGGTGAGATAGGATGTTTTCAAGTATGTTAATATTATCACCAGGGGAATATAGATTGCTACGACAGTAATGGTGTTGAAATTATTAAGTTTGCAGTTGGTCAGTAGGAGTCAGCTGTTGAGAAGGAGGGTAAAGCTAGTTTGGGACTCATTTGGGAGATGCGACTGGAGTAGAGTATGGAGATTCCTCCTCTTTTTCTTTTTGGTCAATCAAGTCTAAGGATATTATAGCCAGAAGGGATCATTTGTTGTAATAATATGGTGCTGATTAATATGCTACAATGTACATACAATGGCTTTCATTGCAACAATACATATTACACTTTTCATGTAACAGATTTATGTTGCACGAAGCCTAGGTTATGCCTGAAAAGGGTCATTTGACAGTGTACTTACCCAATTAAAACAAATGCAAAATACACATAAAATAAATAACTCATAAAACAATAATAAATCAGTGGTACAGTGGCACAGTGTGTAGCATTCTTACCTCACTGCAAGAAGTAATTCGTTTAATTAAAATCTAAGGCTGGGGATAATTTAAGAAATTTTTTTATTTTGTCCCAGCATATCAGATATTTTATCTCAGTCTCCTCGACTCTCTAATCAGACCAACCACTATCTCACTGTCCTCGCTCTGTCACAGTTTCACCACTCTCTCTTTTTCTCTCTCACCTCATTTATCCAAAACTAATACTCCTTATAATAGTCCAAGTGGTCCCCAGCTATTCTTACTTTCCTAAATGACTTTACTTCTTAAATGTAACAATACTTCCATAGTTGCTTTACTGCAGACATATCATACTACACTGCATCATCAGCCGCCTTTGTAATATTTCCATAGCTAAGCTGCGTCCTCTTTTCATTATTTAATTCCTAGAAATCGCAGGTAATATTATTATCACTTCAGTGCTGCACATCTGTCATATACAAACCTGTGTCGATTTCTAATGAATGTTCAACATAGTATATAACTATACCAGCTATGTACATGCCCTGATTCTAAATGATGTTTATGAAAGGTGTTGTATTTTTTTCTCTCATGTATGTACATTTACTTATATCTTGTATTTCTTACAGTATCATATAATTGTATTTTATGTCTATGTCAAAACTGGCGCCGAAAAAGGGTTTTATCCCAGTTTGACTTTCCTAATAAACAAAGATAAATAAATAAACAATACAGTATTAATAAAATATCTAATTTTTTTTCATCACATTATATAAATACATGTATTTTTTTTAATTTATTTATTTCTTTAATTTATTTGTACACTTTTAACAGCTGTTCTAAATTTTATTTTATTTTATAGCTTTGACAAGTGCAACTAGCAAGCCCAACAAACCTTGTACATGGTGTAAACAATTACTTCTATAAGGTTGTCTGTCATTTTCATCTTTAAAAAGACTGCATGAATGGTATTTTAATTAACTAATTTTGGAATCCTGAACAATTTTGTATGCTAATTATTTGCTCATAATATTTATAATGATGTACATTTTTTACTTACTACTCTAGTTCTTATTATATATTCAAAAACATGTTCTCTGGTTCAGTTCATATCTAGGGTGCCTTCTATGTGGAATCTGCAGATCCTCCCTATATTCACATTTTTTTTCCGGGTGTTCCTGTTTCCTTCAACATTCCAAGAATATGCAGTATGTGGATTGGACATTCTAAACTGGCCATAGGTGTGAGTATGCTGTGCACGTGCATGGCTGCCCTAGTGACGAACAACTGCAGCAGGACTTGCCACCCAGCAGTGTGAACATGAAAATCAAGAACCCAGTACTGTGCAAGTTACAAAACATGATTCTGTTTTGTGAAAGAGCCCTGGTAGTACCATATAGTCATCATCATCTTCTTTCGGCTGTTCCAGTTAGGGGTCGCCACAGTGGATCATCTGTTTCTGTTTCTTCCTGTCCTCTGTATCATGCTCTTTCACACCAACCACCTGCATGTCCTCTCTCACCGCATCCATAAACCTTATGTTAGGCCTTCCTCTTTTCCTCTTACCTTGCAGCTCCATCCTTAGCATCCTTTTCCCATTATGCCCAGCATCCCTCCTCAGCACATGTCCAAACCAACCCAATCTCGCCTCTCCTGCTTTGTCTCCAAACTGTCCAACCTGAGCTGACCCTCTAATATACTGATTCCTAATCCTGTCCATCCTAGTCACACCCAGTGCAAATCTTAACATCTTTAACTCTGCCACATCGAGCTCTGACTCCTGCCTTTTCGTCAATGTCACCGCCTCCAACCCATATAACATAGCTGGTCTCACTACCCTCTTGTAGACCTTCCCTTTCACTCTTACTGGTACCCGTCTGTCACAAATCACTCCTGACACTCTTCACCACCCATTCCACCCTGACTGTACTCTCTTCTTCACCTCTCTTCCACACTCACCATTACTCTGAACTGTTGATCCTAAGTACTTAAACTCATCCACCTTTACCAACTCTACTCCCTGCATCCTCACCATTCTTCTACCCTCCCTCACATTTACACACATATATTCTGTCTTAGCCCTGCTGACCTTCATTCCTTTCCTCTCTAAAGCATATCTCCACCTCTCCAGGGTCTCCTCAACC
Source organism: Protopterus annectens (assembly GCF_019279795.1). Classification (NCBI taxonomy): domain Eukaryota; kingdom Metazoa; phylum Chordata; order Ceratodontiformes; family Protopteridae; genus Protopterus; species Protopterus annectens. The sequence continues at coordinate 553,813,398 of NC_056745.1, read as the reverse complement.
TGGTCCCTACTCTTACTACATATCACAATGTCATCTGCAAACATCATAGTCCATGGGGCGTCTTGTCTGATCTCATCTGTCAACCTGTCCATCACTACTGCAAATAAGAAAGGGCTCAAAGCTGATCCTTGATGTAATTCCACCTCCACCTTAAACGCCTCTGTCACTCCCGCCACAGTCCTCACCAATGTCACACTACCCTTGTACATATCCTGTACCACTCTTACATACTTCTCTGACAGTCCCACTTCCTCATACAATACCACAACTCCTCTCTAGACACCCTGTCATATGCTTTCTCTAAGTCCACAAAGACACAATGCAACTCCTTCTGACCTTCTCTATATTTCTCCAACAACACTCTCAGAGCAAATATTGCATCTGTAGTGCTCTTTCCTGGCATGAAACCATACTGCTGATCACTAATCATCACCTCCCTTCTTAACCTAGCTTCCACTACTCTTTCCCATAACTTCAAGCTGTGACTGATCAATTTTATCCCTCTGTAGTTACTGCAGCTCTGCACATCACCCTTATTCTTAAAGATAGGTACCAAAACACTTTTTCTCCACTCCTCAGGCATCCTCTGACTTTCCAAAATTTCATTAAACAATCTGGTTAAAAATTGGACTGCCATTTCACCTAAGCACTTCCATGCTTCCACTGGTATGTCATCTGGGCCAGCAGCCTTTCCATTCTTCATCCCCTTCATAGCTGTCCTTACTTCCTCCTTACTAATCTGTTTCACTTCCTGATTCACTACCCCCACATCATCCAACCTTCTTTCTCTCTCATTCTCTTCATTCATCAGCCCTTCAAAGTATTCTTTCCATCTACTCAACACACTCTCCTCACTTGTGAGTACGTTTCCCTCACTATCCTTTATCACCCTTACCTGCTGCACATGTTTCCCAGCTCTGTCCCTCTGTCTAGCCAACCGGTACAGGTCCTTTTCTCCCTCTTTAGTGTCCAGTCTCTCATACAACTCTCCATATGCCTTATCCTTAGCCTTTGCCACCTCTCTCTTTGCCATAAGTCTCATCTCCTTATACTCGTGTCTACTTTCTTCATCTCTTTGACAATCCCACTTCTTCTTCGCCAGCCTCTTCCTCTGTATACTCTCCTGTACTTCCTCATTCCACCACCAGGTCTCCTTGTCCTCCTTCCTCTGTCCAGATGTCACACCAAGCACCTTTCTAGCAGTCTCCCTTACTTGCTCTGCTGTAGTTACCCAGCTATTCGGTAACTCTTCACTGCCTCCCAGTGCCTGTCTTAACTTCCCTGAACTCCACTTCACAATCACCCTTTTTTAGCTTTCACCATTTAATCCTTGGCACTGCTTTCACACTCCTCCTCCTCCTCTTCTTGATCACCAACGTCATCCTACAGACCACCATTCTATGCTGCTTAACTAGACTTGCCCCTGTCACCACTTTACAGTCTCCAATCTCCTTCAGACTGGCCCTCCTACATGGGATATAATCCACCTGTGTGCACCTTCCTCCACTCTTGTACGTCACCCTATGCTACTCCCTCTTCTTAAAATACATATTCACCACAGCCATATCCATCCTTTTCGCAAAATCCGCAATCATCTGACCTTTTGCATTCCTCTCCTTAACACTATACCTAACCATCACTTCCTCATCCCCTCTGTTCACTTCACCAACATGCCCATTGAGGTCCGCTCCAGTCACTAGTCTCTCACCCATATAGTGACAACTCAAAATAGGTTAATAATATTGTAAGTAAAAATTGTAGTATTATGAGAGCAAATTCCCAATTTTGTATTTAAAACACGCAATTTGAAGAATATTTTTGAGAGTAACAAAAATAGTGAAGTTATTAAAAGTAATAAGAAAAAAATGGGGACCCCTAAATTTAGTTCCTGTACGCAATGTTCATTTACTTTGGAAGATGAATTTTTTAATACTTGACAATACATTTAATTCCACCTTGTCACTTCAGAAAGGTAATTGTTCTACTGAGGGCATAGCATATGTGGCCAAGCATTCAGCCTGCCCTATTTATTATGAAATACTGAAATGCCACAAAATAACAGAATTTATGAGCACTACAATACAAAGGACACGAACAGTAATAATGCTCTGTTTTAACACGTTCAGTTGAGTGATGGCCATTTTAGAGAAAGTTAATACGAACCCGCATGGGGGAGATTGGGAAAAAAAACTTGAATATAAGCAATACATTTTGGTAGCTCAAGCTTAAATCCAACTCCCCACCAGGTTTAAATGAATTTTTGTCCATTCAATCAATGCTGAAACTTCATTCAGCAAAATTGTAATTTATTACTTTTAAAGCTTTAATAACTATTTGATATTTTTATATTATATGGTATATATTTTTGTATATTTTTTTTATTTATTTTTTTGCTAGTGTGTCCTGTTTTATATTAATGGGTAAGATAGGTTTAAATGTCTAATCATAGTATAATCACATATAAAAAGAAGTCTTGCATTCTGATGAAGTCCCGTGGCTGTTTTGGGAGGAAAGTGCTCAGTTGGATTTATTAAAAACTGTTTGCAGCTTCAAGTTTGCTGTTTGTTGTGTGTGATCCCTCTTGTCTCCCAGAGCATTACTTCTCAGTTTGGCCCATTACCAATAACCTGCTACTGACACTTGGACAGTACTGTTTCGAGGTTTGGGATGGTAGTAAAAGACTCATTTGTTTATGGTGGACTACTGACTGTCTTTTGTAGAAATTTTAGAGTGTCTGAATTGCTGAAACACTACTAGTGAATAATTGTACCCATGGTCTCATGAGAAGAGCATTTAGAGAATGAAAAAGAGTCCTTATGGGTTTACATTGCTAACAGCAAAATAATAATACCTATTTGTTAACCAGGTGGGCCCATTGGACACACAGTTCCTTTGCAAGGACCTACAGCAACATCTGGTTAAGTGACATGCTCAAAGTCACACACTAGACAAATGGGGGCTTTGGGAATTAAGCCCTGTACCATAAGCATACCTCCCAACTGTCCAGATTTTCACAGAATGTCTAGATTTATGCCTCATATTTTTCATCTGCACGTATTTGTGGTTTTCTGACAAATCACTGAGGATTGAAGTCACTAAATAATGGCATACATTTCAGTTTCAGACTTCATAGCCTTCAAAAATGCATACTTGTACAAATCCTGCTATTCTAGCAACTTTCTAAGTTTATATGACCAATATTTAAAATCTGTCCCTCTTGTTGGGCCTTTGTTCCCCATTATTTTAAGTTTTTTTCAAATTTCTTGTGCTGACTGGTTGAGAGGTATGACCACAAGTACTACAGCTGATAACCTTAACCTCTGCAACAACTGACAGACAACTATTTAAAAGGCAAAGGGAACATGGACATTAGTTTGGCACCCAATGAATTTGAACTGGAATGCTGGAGCTTTGACTGTCCATTATATTCAGCACAGAGGAATGGCGTCAAACTGCAGTGGAGATGGAACCTTGGTGATAATCTCAGGTTCACCAGCATCCAAGCCGGGACTGTATACTCACCAATATATCACTGTCCATCTTGGACTGGTATAGTTTATATGCAAGCAGATAAGGCTTCTGAATGTTGGATAGATGGAAATCAAGTGTAACACATGCAAACATTCCCTATTAATATTACATTATATTACATTATAGTGCATTCACACACATGCAAGTTCAGAGATGACAGAGAAGGGTATGAGGAAATACACAGAGTTTACCAGAGTTTTCTATGTGCATCATAGGTAGTGCAGGTGCTTCACTAAGTGGAAATCAAAGATTTTGGCCAGTATGAGTATGTGATTATACATTTGGAGAAGAGTCTCCAGACATAGTTTCCAATTCTCCCAGAAAGGGCAAACCTTGATTTGGACCCACAGATGGGAGACTGTGGTTGTTTATTAAGAGAGGAAAACAATGGAAAGGCTTGAACGGAGTGTTTCAAAACGGAGAGTTTTATTTCTTGATTGTGCGCATTAGTAGTAACTGTCATTCAGACTCCTGCAGGGCTTGAAAACAGAAATTAAGTTATGTTTGAAACAATTAAATAGTGGCAAGTTAGTATGATCTGAGATTGGAGATCATTTAGACTTTACACTGTAGAGGGGCACCAGTTCAGAAAGTGGAGAAGAAAGTGGGGTAGTTGTTTGGTGATATAGTGAAGGAAGTCTACAGAACCTAAATGAGTTAGTGATAAAGGCATCCTACTCCATGACAATAGTGTCAAGTATATAGCAAAGCAATAATGTACATGCCAATCTCTGGGGGATAGATTTGTGTACAAAAGGATATCATGCAGGCAGTATGGGAGGTGGAAAGTTGTTCTTAGAGGTTAGTTGGTTTAAACAAGTAGTGGATAAAACAAAAACACCAAAACTAATAATATCAATGAAAAGTCCACTACTGAGATGCACCAGCTCAACTGACCAACTCCAGAAAGGAATCCCGCAACTTAAAAGGAGCCACAACATTTTATTTAATCAAAGCAATGAACTTTAAGCACAGAAATTAACTGTTTGCTTTTCATCTGGTACAAAATAGTGCAGACTTCCTCAGAACATATTGAAATGGTCTCAGAGGCACAACATATATACCCTTAATCAATTAATCAAATTAGTCAAATGAAATTAGGTAATGAGATTAAATAATTCAATATACTTTTTTTAAAGAAAAACCATGCTGTGAACCATTTCTAACCCATTTTACTGAACATTCATGTAAGCATTTGAATAAGACTTCAACAAAATTTTCATTAGAAATAATACAAAGGATTATAACCATAAAAATATATAAAAAGTGCCAATTTAAAAAAAAATAACTTTGTAAAATATATTAAAATACAAAAATATGAAACAACATTAATAAAATAAGTAATCTTGAATAAAAAGTATCTTAATGAAAAACATCACTATTTAAAGCTAAGTTATAATTTAAGAGCTTTTTTCTTAAGTATAGGCACTACAGAAATATTGTCACTGATGCCAGGTGTACATGTGGCATCTAATCTTATAATCCAAGCCAATTCTTTGACTTCTAAAATGTCCTTCCAGGGTCCCCCTCGGGTCTCAGTGAAACTTTTTCTAAAATAGAAAATAAAAAGCACTTAAAATTTTGACATTGAATAGAATGTCTATAAAGTGCACTGTTTTCATTTTGTTTGGAAATATCATAAAAGTGTTCGTAGATCCATTTCCTTAAATGCTTCTCGGTCTTCCCCACATAAAATGCTGGGCAGGTGGAACACACCGCCAAATACACAAGTTCCTTACTAAAACAGTTACCATCCTGTGCATACATACTAAAACTGAGTTTGTTACATAAGGAGAGGCATCTATTGTTGAAGATGTATTTACATAGATTGTGTCTACCACACTTGGTATTTCCTTTTAAACTCTTAAAAGTGATGGTAGATTTGCTCGTTTCTAACATACTGTTAATGTTACTTGCCCTTTTAAAAATGAACATAGGCTTTAGTCCAACTATATTTCTGATTTTTTCGTCACTTGTGAGGATGTTCCAATAGTTGTAAATTATATTTTTAATTATTTTGGAACTGGTATTGTATTGAAGTACAAGGGCTATGGGGTATTCATTTTTGTCCCTGTTACTTTCATTGGGCTCACCATTTTCATCTCCAGTGGGTTCATTTTCCTATAATATATTGTTGGGATTTATATTACTGAACCTTCCCTGATATCCATCTAATCCTATTCCCAACAAAGGGATATATTTTGTACTCCAACCCATGAAAATCTCATTGTTCAGTGAGTGGACTAGGTTAGATGGATATCCTCTTTCAATAAACATCTCAGTGAGCAATGAGATTTTCATGGGTTGAGGTACCTAATATGTCCCTTTGCTTGGAATAGGAGTAGATGGGCAATTTCCAACCACACCCCAAAACAGAGGTCTTCTTTGTGTGATGCATGAACTATCCTGCAAATAAATGACTGTAACAATTTTATGCAATGTGTATTAAGAAAGGAAGGTGAGAGTTAGTCTTAGAGGGGTTTGGTCAGAAAAGTACATGAAGTAAATGAAAGGGAAATTGGCTAGGCTTAAAATGGCCCACAAAGGTAGCTAGCCTAGTATGTATTTATGAATCAATGTGAAGAGCACAAGATTAAAGAAAGATGGGTGTGGGTGTACAGAGGTCACGCAATAAAGCTACATTGGGTCATGTTCAGCATAGCAGGGGTTCTGCTAATCAACAATTTAGAACAACATAACAGCTTGTTATGATTGTTTTAGTTAAAAGTTTCTTTAAGGTCACTACTTATTATGCCTTCTGAGCACTCCGTCACACCTGCTCTCAAATGAATGACTAAGCCTCAAGTTACACTTTCAAAGCACATGTTAACTATCCTATTACTTTTTCATACTTTATGGCAGGACTGAAAACAGGCCAAAGAACATACCAAAATTGCTGCTTATTTCCTTTTTTTCTCTTAATCAAAGTAAGTTTCATTATAAAATAGAGCAAACCTGACAACAGATTTGTTACATGATAAAATGCTGTTTAGTTTTACAGCACAGAAGAAATAATACCAACTTCTGTTTAAAGCAGGTCATAAAATATCAACAATTCAAACAATGCGGTCTATCACACATAAGTAAACTGGATGTGAGTTGAGGCAGCTGCTTAATTCCAGCTACCTTTTAATACTTGAGACACAACAATAGTACTTAAAACAGTCTCTCCCTAACCCCCTCTCTCTCTCTCTCTCTCTCTCTCTCTCTCATCCTTTCACACTCAGTAGTTTTGATCTGCAAACAAAAGTTCTTAAGAAAAATAAAGCAAGTGCTTTTCCCAATACAGTACATATGTAACTACCTGTATTATCCTGCCTGAGACTCGATAACAAAAGTCTAGAACCCAAAAACAAGTGACAATTAATTTTACATTCAAGTGCATTTCTGGCAGCAAATGTGTAAACTTACCTTATCCTGCTTTCAGAAGTAACTGGAATGACAACAAAGTGATTAATAAAGACTTTGCTGCAGGCTGAATGATCCAATCATAACCTTAAATAGAATCCCACAGTGCTAGTATCGCAGATGCAGATAAATATGGTTCTCACTGCAGATGAACTAGATCAGGTTACAAGAGCTGCTGTACACTGTGCAAGCAATTGTCCAATGACATCAAAGGACAGCCTCTGGCTGTGACATCATGAATCCTCCCACCTTATCGTCCACATTTCTACAAAGTAATGTCACTCAAACTATCTCTGGAGTCATCAGCCTTTGCCTCAAATGCATTCCACAAGGATTATGTCTGCTTCAACAGTGAGAAAAGTGAGACAGAAAAGAAGCCTTTAAAGGCAGAGCAACAAAAGTGAAAGCAAGATAAAGCATATATTCTTAGCACTTCTTGCTTTATAAGGAATAGAGCACCATTTGCTTTTTAGGGAATATATTTCAACATTGTGACTACAAAATGCAGAAGTCTTGCAAGTCTTACAAAATACAAGTCAACAAACTGTCTGTCTTTCCACACCCTTTGGATATGCTAGAATGGCCATTCTAAAACTACAAGAACAGAACAGAATTTTGCAGGCCATTCAGAGCAATTGTTAACCTGTTGCTTTAACACATACCAAAATGCACGCTGTACTTGTTGTTTATCCTATTTTTACCTTACTTTGTAGCTAATACCTCACGTGGTGTTTTCGGTGGAATATCCATGTGATACACATTACCTAATGTGGAATTACTTGCATAACCTTTGTTAGGAGAATGCTATTAAATCTTAGCCTTAAAAATCAATAGATCTTTCTATCAAGCTGTTTCTAAAAAGGGTGATGTGATTAGCACTTTTGCTTGATTAGCAAAGAAACATTAAACCAAGATCCCGTCTCCTTGAGTTGGTGGTAGCTTAAGTGGATGTAAAAGATTCACCAGCACTTATCAAAAAGATTAGGGATAGTTCACCAGTATCCTGACCAAATTTCCCCTAGTGGTATAAATACCACCTTGAGTCTTCTCTGAAAAGAGGCTACTTGCCTTGCCTAGAGGGATTAGCCTGGTCAACAAAGGAATAACAAGCAAAATACTGTCAGATCAAAGAGATTTAGTGCTGTTTTCCCTTAATTAAACTGAATGGTAGCTGAATGTCATAAATACATATTTAATGTTTTAATTCTGATGTGTCCTTAGCTGAATGATTTGAAAGGAGTTTAGGAAAATGTATTATCAAGTAATAATACCTGATATTTCGTGAAAAAATAACACAAAGCTTAAGTTGCCAGGAACAATGTCACTGAAATTAGTGAAAATGAAACAAGATGTTTGCAAGCAAATATAGAAAGGAAAGAATTAAACTTTTAGGAGAGCAATTTGAAGTAAAGTTCTTTCAGAAGTACAGGCTGCAAAGCTACACAGATACTCTTTCAAAACCAGGAGTGGGGCATAAAAGTTATTGAAACTTTAGGCGCTATTCATGAAAATTATACAGAATTGCATAGAGCTAGTGTAGCTCACACACCATGCCCTACGCTCTTCAAAGACTTACACAGCTACTTGCCAGGGCTCCTACATTTTTCCTGTAAATGCACAAATTAAATTTCCCCAATATCTAGTTGCACACAAGAAAACTAGTTTGCAGTGACAAGCACTGTGCACATAGCTGCAAACCGGATACTCCTGCCAGTGATTGATATTTTCACTCCAACAGTCTAATCAATAAAAAAGGGTCTGTTGCCATGGATATGAACTTTCCTACTGTTTCCGTTACCGGCTTGATGGATATGGGTATCCTGAGGCAATGTAGAAATTGCCTCGGGTTTACTGACAACCAGTTAATTCTCAAACAAAGTGATACAGTATGTGAGAGATGTATTTACACATTGTCACTGGAGGCAAAGCTCTCACATAAAACTACTCCTAATGTCAATAAGGTTGTCAATAGTACACATGCTGCGCCCATCACGCACAATTCAAAGCAGAGATATAGACCCACATATACTGAGGCACTTACATGTAACCTTCCTAAACCACAAAGTCCTCCTAGACAAAGTACGCATAAGAAATAACCTCAGCAGCCCCAAACGTATTCTTTCAAAACAACACCCACATCAACACATAGAGCTACATCGTGTGGAGCCTCTACCTCTAAGCCCATAAGGCAAGTCAACACAAAATGCAACATTATAGTCAATGGAGACTCCATCATGAGACACACTGCTGTCCCTCTCACCAGGCTGAATAAGGAGAAAGTTACAGTCAGTTTCTTATCAGGGGGCTAGGATCCGCCACATTACGCATGCACTCAGGTCACCGGATCACAATTACCAATGTGGCTCAGTCATAGTCCATGTAGGAATAAATGACCTGAGATGTACCTCCTTAGACTATATGAAGAGTGACATCATAGAGCTTTTGGAATATGTGTCTCAGGCTGGTATGAGGCTAGCATTGAGCAGCATTTTATCTTTCCAAATATGATTCCACAATACAAACAGAAGATGGCTGACTTTAATAATTGGCTTAGTTTCTGGTGTCATTCTAAGGGGGAGCAATATTTATCAGTATGGAAGGAGATGGTCAACAGACCACACTGCCTAGTCAGGGATGGTCTGCACCTCTCACCTCTAGGCTTTCGAATATTAGCTAAAACATTCTCTTCCCGCATAGTGCCTTTTTTTAGGCAATGTCAAACTGAAAGTACTTCTGACATAGCAAATCAAAACCAAGAAAATCTAAAGGTGTTACTGCTCAATGCTAGGAGTCTAAACAAAAAACTCCACTCCCTGGAAGCTGTCTTTACCCTAGAGAATGCTGATGCCTGTGCGGTCTCAGAGACATGATTTAAAGCCGTGAACAGCACACCAACAGTGCAGGGTTATAATGCCTTCCACACATTTAGAGTAGCTACTTCACAGGCAGTGACTAAATGTGGAGGTGTGTCTATTTACATCAAAAATAAATATACTTCAAGGCTGGTCAAACAGGACAATGCACTTGAGCTCCTCCATGTTCAAATCATCATAGGTAAAATCCAATACCACTTCCTTATAGGTTCATAGGTTCACAGGTTGATACTAGGCTATCTGCCCTAGGGCATTTACAAGCCTAGCCAGAGTGTGTTTGGCTTTCGCCACCCTTCTTAAATTAGTTGACTGTGCCTCTGTATAGTAGGTCACAGAAGATAGCCCATTTAAGGTTAGTTTACCGTGCCTCTGTCTAGCAGTGACACAGAAGAGATCCCAGGGGTAAATTTACGATCTCCTATCCAAACGTCAAGATTCTTCTTGAAGAGGATCATTGAGGGGCTCTGTCTGACATGGATTGGGATTTTGTTTCAGAGTGAGGGGAGCCTCTGGGATATGAATCTGTCCCTCCAGCATGTTCTATTTATTTCTGTGCTGAGGTTTAAGTCACTGGAGTGTGTAGTTCTCATGGATTTGGATTTCTTGAGGTGGAGCATGTCCATTAATTCTGGGTTGGACATGGCTTTATACGTCAGGCACAGATCGCCTCTGAGTAGGCAGTAAGCAACTGAGTAGAGTTGGAGTTTCTTTAGCCTAACTGCGTAGGGCATCTGTTTGAGTCCCTTGATCCTCTTGGTGAGGTACTTTTGGGGTCTTTCTAGTTGTAGCAGGTGTCGGGTAAGGTACATCCCAAATGGGGCATTGTATTCAATTATGGGCCTGATGAGTGATGAGTAGAGGGGCACAATGACCTCTCTTGATCTAGATGTGAATCCCTTCGTGATAAGGTGGGCTATATAGAATGCCTTTCTAACTACTTTGGCAATGTGATTGTCAAAGGAGAGATTGCAATCTACCTGGGTCCCCAAATCCCTAATTACTTCTTCCGTACTTAATGGATTACCACCTATGTGGTAATTTGTGGGCACTTTGTTTTTCCCAAAGGGGATGACTATGCACTTTTTGGCATTTAGCTTTAGGCCATGGCTCTGGCACTAGTTATCCGTCTCTGTGAGACCTTTTTGGAGGATGCTTGTGTCTGCCGGTGAGTCGATTATGGCCCCCAGTTTGCAGTCATCTGCAAAATTTGTCAGCCATAGTCCTCCTGTGCTAGCCTGTACCTCAGAGAAATATATACCGAACAAGAGAGGTCCCAGGACTGAGCATTGTGGGATGCCACTTGTAACTGGTTTAGAGTCTGACATGGCACCTGCAATTCTGACCATGTGGGTTCTATCCCTAAGCCAGTTTGCAACCCATCTTGTGACATAGGGGGGTATTGTGTCGAAGGCTTTTGCAAGGTCAAGGTAGGCTGTGTGGACTACCTTCCCTTCGTCTATGGCCTTGGTGACTGTTTCAAAGAAATTGACCAGGTTCAAGAGGCAAGATCTGCCCTTAACAAAGCCAAATTGGGTAGGATCCAGTGTTTGGAGGTTCCCAATGTCTTTGTTTATGAGTTCCATGATGATACGCTCCATAGCTTTGCAGGCCAGGCTAGTTAGGCTTATAGGGTGATAGTTTCCGGGGGCCATTGTGGCACCACCTTTATGGAGTGGTACCACTGTTGCTGTACGCCATTCTTTGGGTACATATCCTTGCAAGCTATAAGTCCCCTCTATGACCCAGAAAACCCATACCATGTATTTCATTGGAAACCCTAACCATCCAACCCAATACCATATTCATGGGTGACTTTAATTACCCCACTATTAACTGGGAATCCTATACGACACCAAACATACATGCATAGAGATTCCTGGATTTTCTAAACGCTAACTCCCTGGACCAGATAGTCAATACACCAACCAAGGGTGAAACCATACTGGATCTGGTCCTCACTAATATGGGAGAGTGCTGCACACCCCCTACTGTAATGCCTTCCCTGGTAAGGTCAGACCACAAAATGGTCTCCTTTGCAGTAAAAATAAAACCTGGACCCCCCAGCTAAACCGGGAATATTCGGGAACTATTCTAAGGCTAACCTCCTGCTATTAACTCATTGCCTCCAGTACAGCTCTTTTGAGTGTGCACCTTTAATTCCCAGTGAGCGTGGCTTGAGCCTTTTAAAAATGAAGTCATCACCTTACACTTCTAGCAAATACTCATTGAGAGAGGTCAAATATCAATACAGTTGTGTTTGCCATCACATATGCTTCAAGCCAAAATATCCTGGTACCTTGTATGTAACATAGTTTTGGAATTATTAATGCAAATATGAACCATCAATATTTGTCACATAGAGGAGCAGTAGGAGGTAACTGCAGAAAATGCCTGGAGGCGCACTCAGCTGTAATGAGAACACGGCAAAATTTCAAGCCCCTTTAAACCCTGAGAATGCTTCTGCCTATGCAGAACTGTTCACAGAAACCCTGTACAAGCATGTTAATAGCTGTATAGAGGCAGCTGTACCCACCAGAACTAACTCAAAAAACAAGCCACCCTGGTGGAATCACAAAATCAATCAGATGTATAACAGGAGGAAGAAAATCATGGAGCACCCAGCAGGATAAAAACACTCTCATTAAACTAAATAAACAACTCATAGGACAAATAAAGTCTGCCAAAGCCAAATTTGAGGTAAGTATGGCCTCCCAGGCCAAGGACAACCACAAAGCAGTCTTTAACTATGCCCGCAACCTCAAAGGCAATACGCAATTGTGTGCAGAGCTCATTGTAAATGGAGCCACCTATACTGAGCCAGAAGATATAACAAACCTCCTGGCTGATAAATTCAGCTCCAACTTTACTCCTCTCTTCTCTTCAACCTTCCCTCAGGAAATATCATCAAATATAACTCCCCCTACTATCACTAGGGAACAGGTCCTTAATACTTTCTCCATTTACAATGAGCTCTGCACACAATTCTGTATTGCCTTTGAGGTTGCGGGCATAGTTAAGACCTGCAGCAGCTGGAGAGACCCCAAAAGTACCTTACCAAGAGGATCATGGGTCTCCAGCATATGTCATATGCTGCCAGACTGAAAAGGCTCCAGCTCTATTCAGTAGCATACCGCCTGCTCAGAGGTGATCTGTGCCTTACGTACAAGGCCATGTCCAATTCAGAATTAATGGACATGCTCCACCTCAAAAAATCCAAATCCATCAGAGCCACGAGAGCTAAAGATCTAAACCTCAGCACAAATATGATAGGACATGCTGGAGGGACAGATTCATAACCCAGAGGCTTCCCGCACTCTGGAACAGGATACCTGTCCATGTTAGGCAGAGCCCCTCACTGACTCTATTCAACAGAAATCTGGACAAATCGTAGGTTTACCCCGGGGGTCATCTCTGTGTCATTGCTAGATAGAGGCACAGTAAACTTAATTTAATTTAAATTGTACACTTTTGTATCATTACATGGGGTGGCGAAAGCCACATACACTTTGGCTAGGCTTATAAATGCCCTAGGGCAGATAGCCTAGTACTGTACTATGAAACTATGAAACTATGAAGACGAAGAACACTGCATCAGTGGGCCCAGATAATAAACCAGGATGCCTTCTAAATAGCATGAAACGTGACCTATCAGGGCCTCTGGAAGTACTATTTAACTGTAGCCAACAAACAAGCTTTGTGCCTCATGAATGGAGAAAGGCAACAGTCATCCCTCTGCACAAAGGTGAGCCATCTACAGACCCATAAGTCTCACTAGTCTTATATGTAAAGCCATGGAAAGAATTATTATGAAGATGATCAAGAGAGATATAGTAAACCTCCAGACACTGGACCCAACCCAGTTTGGCTTTGTAAAGGGCAGATCATGCCTAAGCAACCTGGTGGACTTCTTTGAGAGGGTCACCAAAGCAATGGATGAGGGCAAAATTGTTCACACCTACATAGACCTGGGCAAGGCATTTGACACAATACCCCACTTGGGCATCGATGACAAACTTAAGAGGTTATATACAAAGCTGTATGTCACCCAGTGGATACACAACTGGCTCACAGAAAGGACCAGGAAGTTAGAATTGGGGAGTCCACCTCTACAAAGAGGCCACTCACAAGTGGAGTCCCTCAGGGATCAGTCCTTGGACCGCTCCTTTTTGGCATTTACTTCTCAAAAGTCAAGGCCAATGTCAGTGGTCTCTGACTGACTAAATTTGCAGACAATTGCAAATTATGAGCTGTCATTGAATCTCACACTGACACAAATGTTCTTCAGGAGGGGCTAACACAGACAAACAACTAGTGTCAGAGTCATGGGCTAAAACTAAATGCCAAGGGATGCATAATAGTATCCTTTGCAAAGTCATCCATCCCTGGTAACTATCATATTGACAACACACCTCTTAGTGTTGACCCAGTAGTCAGGGACTTAGGGACACACAGATAGTAATCTAGCCTTTGATCACTACACGTCTACAGTGGTGAGGAAATCATTCTATGTTGCACAACTTATAAACAAAGGTATAGCATCTAAGTCCAAGGAAGTCATTGTTTCACTGTATTTGGCATTCATCCGACGTATCATTGGGTACAATCCCCCCTTTGGTATGTACCTAACTGGGCATATCCAACAACTGGAATGTCCACAGAGGTTCCTCACTAAAAGAATACAGGGCATTAGTAATGTGTCCTATGCAGACTGCCTCAAGGCCCTATCCCTATATTCTGTCTCCTACAGGCTTTTGAGGGGAGATCTATGCCTGGCATACAAGGCATTGTCAGATGGACCTTCTGCATATCCACAAAACAAACAGTACCAGAATTACCTGTTCTAAAGACTTAAACCTTGGCTGTGATATAAACAGGACCTCCTGAAGAGATAGGTATGTATCCCAGAGACTACCCCGTCTATGGAACAGGCTCCCCATCCATGTGAAGCAGAGTTCCTCCCTAATCCAACTCAAGTGCAACTTGGACAATTGGACGGGAAACCGGAAATTCATCCCTGGTTTGGCAACTATGTCTCTGATGCAAACAGGTAACCTGTAAATGGTTCATCTCCCAGGCCCATGTTTGCACTTATCAAGAGTATCAGAACTCGTCAGAGATTTGGGATGCATGGCTAGGCTTAAAAAGGCCCTTGTAGTCATTAGTCTAGTAAACACCTATGAACCTATGAAGTATGCAGTTATTTCCGCTGCAGTATCATCCAGGATTCACAAATAAGAAAAGAGAAGGTATGGCTGATAGTGGACAGCATACTGCAAATGTAGTAACAAAGCACACAACCACCAAGCAACACTGATGTAATGCTTGGACTAACACAGCTGAGTAGTAGCATCACCATTCCCAGGAACGGTGCTCCTGGTAGGATGGGGAAACACCTTAAGATGTTACTGCATGTCTAGAGACGTGCTGCAGTACAGGCATGCACACTGATGCAAACAAACTTGACCCACGCCAACAAAGTGACACACCTAAGCTCCTTCCTTTGGGAGCAGTTATTGTACTAGATCCTGACATATTATGCTAATGACAGTTCCACTGCAGTCATGTCAACCAGGTCAAAACTTTTATGAATCAACTCCTACCATGACTGCAGAGGTCTGCAAACACAGGCGGCACTGATCCAGCTGCAGCAAGTAAGTAAGGTAATGGCCACATAGTGGGATATCCAGTGTGTGTGTGTGTGTGTGTGTGTGTGTGTGTGTGTGTGTGTGTGTGTGTGTGTGTGTGTGCGCGTGTATAACAGTCAGTGTGTCAAGGTCCGTGTGTGTGAGTGACAGTGTGTCAATATCTGTAAGTCAATGCATGTGTGTGTGTGTGTGTGTGTGTATGTGTGTACGTGTTTGTGTGACAGTTTTGTCAGAATCTATGTTGGAGTGAGCATGTCAATTTCTATGAGTCAGTGAGTGACAGTGTGCCTGAGCACATGTGTGTGCGTATAAGTATGTGTGTGTGTGTGTGTGTGTGTGTGTGTGTGTGTGTGTGTGTGTGTGTGTGTGTGTATCTATCTATAGATAGAGAGATTGACACAGACATGTATGGGTCCCTATCTGTTCATCGAGTTTTCAGAAACTCAAACTCCATATGGTCAAGACCATATGATCGAGTTTTTAAAACTCAAAGCTTTTGACTGGAGATTATGGTACAGCGAGGATTGGGAAATTTGCCTTTTTACTCACTGTAATGCGATCTCAGAGTGATTAAAGACACAAGTGCAGGTAGATATTGCAGTGATTTGTACAGAAAACCTACCTACTGCAACAGCATACTGCACTTTGAAAGTAATCATCCAGTATACCAAAAAAAGGCAGTTATTAAAGGCCAGTTTGTTAGGTTGGCTAGACTTGTTTCTGAGGATCAGATGTATTATAAACAGGTGACCAGTCTTGTTGAAATGTTCAAAGCCAGGGGTTATCCCATGAAGTTGATACACAATGTTGAAAGGGAGGTTGATATGAAGAGGTATGAGGGGTTGTTTAAACCATTACTATGTATCACTGATGAAGGTATGAACAACCTCATTTCAAAAAATGAGTACACTGACAAAGACTTCCATGGGGCCTTTTTAACCACCTTTGACTGTAGGTCAGAGATGTTAAGGGCAATTCTTGTCAAAAATTGGAACATTTTCCAGTGTCTTGATGGGTATATTGATATACTAGGTTCAGGCCCATTGGTAGTATACAAAAACGGTAAAACCATTAAGCAATTTCTTGGAGGGTCTTTACAATTTACAGTCGCCAGTAGAAGAAATGGTAATTTTAGATGTGGGCACTGTAGACAATGTCCATTTTTGAAAGTTTGTGATCAACTTAGGTTAAACAACATCAATGTCAAAATTCCCTTCCATTTTGATTGTAATTCTTTAGGGCTGGTTTATTGTGCACTATGTGAGAACTGTGCCTGTTTCTATATAGGCAAGACCCAGAGAAGGTTTTGTGACCGTATATATGAGCATATAAGGGATATTAGAAACAAAGATTACAATAATTCTCTTGCTAAACATATTTCCAATTTTCCCAACCATCATTTTGTTTTTTCAGGTATTGACATGGTGAAAAATGAAGTACGAGGGGGGGGGGGGGGGGGGTCGTGGAAAATGATACTTGAGTATAAAGAATTACTTTGGCAGATCAAATTGAATGCATATAGTGCACGAGGTTTAAATGACAGTGTATCAATAAGTAGTTTTCTGAAACTTAAAGCTTTAAATGTATAACAACTTTTAAACATACGTTGATTCAATATCATATTGGTCAAATGGGGTTTTTTAGAATGTTTTACCTTTTGTTTTTTTATTTGGAAAGAAAAAACTGGGGGGGGGGGGTTGTTACTTTAAATGAATCAGTTTGACATCAATTTATTAAATAATGTATGGCCAGGTTTTTATTGGTAGGTTTTTACCATGTGATGAATTTTTGGATACCTTAAAAATGTTTAAATAATTTGTTTCATTGTTTCTGATGAAGTCTTTGATGTATTCCTGATGAAAGCGCTTAAACCACTTTGAAAAACTATCTTGGATATTCATTTAATAAATATCTTTGTTGAATTGCTGAACTGCTTACTGGTTGTGTTTGGTGACACTGGACTACATTTTTGCTTCAATTTTCGTTCTAGTGTTTGAGTTCAGTTCTTGATTTATAACGCAATCTCAGAGTTGGTATGTATAATTTGCAGGGGGGGGTGGGCTTGCCCCCCTGCAAAAACATAAAAAAGGTAGATTTTTTGTTTTTGTTTTTTTGATGTTTGAGGTTTTTGAAAACTCGATCATGTGATCTCTTCAATTTTTTTTTGAGTTTCTGAAAAGTCGATCATCTGACAGAACCATAATTTTATATATATATATATATATATATATATATATATATATATATATTATGTGTGTGTGTGTGTGTGTGTGTGTCTATATATATATATATATATATATATATATATATATATACATACACACACACACACACACACACACACACACACACACACACACACACACACAGACATATTTGATGTGCACACCTTGTGGTAACCTCTTTGAATTCAAAGACAGTTCTACCACTGTGCTTTTGCAAGAAGACATGCTGCACCGTGGAGGACTGTGTCAGCAGCCATGCCACATGTTAATGAGACATTCTGGGGAGAGGCATATACTATTATCCATGTGGTTTGTGCCCAAAACTGCCTGTAGTAAGGCATCTATGCATCTGAGTGATTCAGAGAATCACTAAGCTCCATAGATTAGCATGGCTGCTCCTGGCCGATCATGTAAATATACATTGCCAAAAGCACACAACACACACACACACACACACACACACACACACACACACATACACACACACTCTCTCTCACAGTCACACAATCACAAACACATTATATATTTAAACTGTCAGTTGTTTGAATAGTGTAAAGAGACTGAGAAAACAGTTTAAAAATGCAGTAATCACATTTTGATGATCTTTGCATTTGCAAGATCTCGGTACAGCAGTGACTGGGAATTTTCGCTTTCCCCCACTGTAGTGTGATCTCTTAGTTGGTATATATAGGATGAAGAGGATGTGCAATGGTGGGGGGCCTATCCACTGCAAAAAAAAAAATTAATAAATGTTTATTTTTTTTCTTCTTTGTTTTCTCTGATGGGATGATTGTGTGGTCAAATTTCTGATAGTTCGACATCTGCCTTATCCTTACAATAGAGTCTAATTACCATCCGTCTGTCACTAATTCTGATATATATATATATATATATATATATATATATATATTTATGTATTATAGTATATGTCTAGTGGTCAATACAGTTCAGCCAGCAATTGCAGGACCCACTAGATAAAGCAGGACAACGTGAGTTTGTGTAGATAATGCAGGACCTGAACGCACATATCAGGAAAGGTAGAACAGAATATGAGGACTGCCTGGGCCCTCATGAGTGGGGCAAGGAAAAAGGAGAGGCCATTCTAGACTTCTGCCTAGCAAATGGCTTGATGGTGGCCAACACAAGCATCAGCAAGAGAGATGGTCACAACCATGAATTAATCCAGCCTTCCCTTTTCATGTTTAACATAGAAAATCATTTCCATATTCATTTCCTTGAAACTTTCCCAGCTATGCACATTTTTAAACTTTTCCTAAAAAGACATTCATTTTACATTATCACATACAAGATTGGCCAACAAGCAGCTCAGTGGACTTTTCCTTGTAAGGAAAAGGCACTGGGATAGACTCAGTGGTTGCAAAACTGGTTGCAAGAACTGGCTGCAAACAGTGGTCAAAGAAGGCTCTAAGGTCAAGAGACTAGGCTGAAGACTTTGAAGATGACTGGAGAGAAAACACTAAAGTTCAAGGAAATATTCAGGGCTCTGGCACCTCAGGAAGAAGAAGAAGAAGAAGAAGAAGAAGAAGAAGAAGAAGAAGAAGAAGAAGAAGAAGAAGAACAAACAGGTGGAGTTGAAGAAGAATGGCTGTATCACAAGACTATAGAACAGATACGTGGCAGGGCCAGGTATAGAAATAAGGAACATAAGGAAAGCTGGTGGTGGAATGCAGAAAGATGGAGTGTAGGAAAAAGTGGGAGATAGAAAATCTGGACCAGGTTGAAGAAGTAATACTGGTTGGCTAACAGAGGCTAAGAGAACAGTTGCAATACCACAGAACAAGGCATCAGAGACAGTTTACTGGCTTCTGGAAATTGACTCAGTAGATGACATGGCAAAGACAGAAAGATAAAAAAGATAGTCATCAGACACTCTTTATAAGGGATGCCAACAGCAACCTGCTCACCAGTCTACAGGGCATCAAATGTTGATGGAATGATTACTTTGAGCATCTCCTGAATGAAGAAAACTCCCAGAAGCTGAACTGTGCTATGTACAGCCTACAATGAAACAAGAAGGCAACCACACTAGAATAAGTAAAAACAGCATTAAGGAAAATGAAGTCAGGGAAAGCAGCAAGTTCAGATGAGCCCACAGCAGACATGATCAAGATCTTAGGTGACTTAGGGCAGAAATGGCTCCTTGGAGTACTCTTAGCAGTACACAGAGAGAAAGGCGTATACCAGATGACTGGAGAATAAGCATACTACATGCATACTATTGCCATTGCATAAGAACAAAGAGGAAATTCATAACTGTGGGGATTATATAATTATTATATAATGTGGGGATTATACAAGTTTTAAAGTGCTTTCACACAACATGAAAATTCTGGAGAGGGTGACTGATAAACGGTTATGCAGAAGCAGAATAGTAGAAAGTAAGATGAGAAATGAGCAGTTCAGATTCAGATCATGATTCAGCACAATTGATTCAATGTTTGCAGTGAGACAGATAGTTGAGAAGAAGCTAGAGATGAGGAAAGAGTCAAACTGTGCATCCCTAGACACTGAGAAAGCATATGACAAGTTTCCAAGAAAGCTGATTTGGGCAGTCCTGCGATGGTTCATAGCCCCAGAAACATTGGCAGAATTAGTACAGGCTGTGTTCAAGGACCCAATGACACAAGCATGAATCATGTTCTGATTCAAGGAGAGGTTCCCAGTGGGACTGGGCTTGCATAACGGTTCAGCTCTGAGCACTGCTGTTCATACTTGTAATGGACTACATTAGCAAGCAGGTAGGAATGGACAGATCAATAAAGCTGTTGTATGAAGACAATATGGTATTACATGCAGACTCTGGGAAAGAACTTCAGCAAAGGACAGGGGAATGAAATGCAAAACTGAAAGCACATGAGATGAAACTGAGTAATGATAAGATAGTTGTAATAATAATAAATGGGGTTACACTTTCAAGTACCTGGGAGGGGTGGGTGAGGAGAACAGACGTCTGAATGAGGAGTTCAAAGCTGGAATCAGATGGGCTGCAGCCAACTGGCCAGAGTGTCAGGTTTGGTTTAGGACAGAAGAATGCCAAAGAAGCTGTAAAGTAAGGTGTACAAAACAGTGGTGTGGCCACTACTACTTTATGGTACAGAAACCTAAGCAGTGAAGGCAGAGCAACTTTGGAAGCTGCAGATGATGAAGTGCCTAAGGCAGGTGGTAGGATGCACTGTGTGGGGCAGATGAAGAAATGAGAACATCAGAGCAGAAGCTCAAGTATCCCTAAGTACAGAGAAGGTTAAAAAAACATGTTACAGTGGTTTGGGCACACGTGCAGGAAAGCAAAAGACAATCTGATAAAGAAGATTTTAAAAGGCATGCAGAAGTCTAGAGGAAATGAGTGCATCTGGCAAAGAGATGGATGGACTGCATGAGAGAAGACTTGTGAGAGTCAGGCATGACTGTTGCAGAAGGTAGGAGAGTGGCACTGAATCGGGAGAGATGGCAACAGTTGACAAAACACCTCGATCAAATGTAGAAAATGGATGATGTGTGTGTGTGTGTGTGTGTGTGTGTGTGTGTGTGTGTGTGTGTGTGTGTGTGTGTGTGTGTGTGCGTGCATGCGTGTGTGTGTGTGTGTGTGTAAATATATATAGATAGATATATTTGTATATTTATGCATATACAGAGATAGATATCTACCTATATATAGCTAGAAAGATATAGATATATATTTATATAATGTATATATTGGTACAGACGTTCTGTCAGAGAATACAGAGGTGCTTATAGCTTCATAGTTTCATAGGTAGGTACTAGGCTATCTGCCCTAGGGCATTTATAAGCCTAGCCAGAGTGTGTCGGCTTTCGCCGCTCCATTGATTAATTAACTGATCCTCTGTGAAGCAGAGCCAGTGAAGTGATCCCAGGGATGTATTTTCTGTTACCCATCCACTCGTCAAGGTTTCTCTTGAAGAGTGTTAGTGAGGGGCTCTGCCTGATGTAATTTGGAATTTTGTTCCAGCCTTCTAGCACTTGGTATCCTAAAGGAGAGCAGTAACTGCCTTCTGTTCATTGATAGTGAATTCCTACTTAACACAGGAAACCTGTCTGTCAGAAGTGCAAATGCCTAGCCTAGTCTCTGACAGGAATCTATCTCTCCAGCATGTTCTATTTATTGTTGTGGCGAGGTTTAGCTCACTAGAGCGGTCAGATCACAGAATGAATGCCATAATATGAACCTGCTCTCGAAAGGAGAGCTCATCTAGGAAGCAGCAGCAAGGAAGGACCCCATCCTATAGAAAGCAGCAGCAAGGAAGGACCCCATCCTATGTGGGGAGTGAAGGAGAAGAGAAATCCCCACACACAACTAGTTCTAGCAGGGACATGCCTTTACTCATCTGGCAAAAAAAAAAGGTGAAAAGCAAATGACAGGCAGATGCTGGGTGTCCGGCTAAGGGCCCCATCTATATCCAATTATCTGAATAGCTGTACTAGTTCCATATGGTGGTGGCTGGCTATGTTGAGGCAGCTGCTTAATTTTTAATTGAGACAGGTTGTAGCTTTTATTTTGCTTTAACCCTTCACTTTCAGTACTACCAGTGGCTTTCCCAGAGTTGTTTTCTGTTTTTTTTCTTAATTGGTACTTCTTGCTTACCTATGTACTGATCTTCACTAAATATAGCACCACCATACTTGCAGCTGAATAGTGGGTATTGAGCACGTTTTCTTTTTTTCCCTTCAGGCAGTAGTCCCAAACTATCATTGATTACCCTAGTTGACAATTGTCTCAGTTGTACCAAAGCAGCATTAGCTTACACTTATCTTTGCTTGATTTGCTTCTAAATACACTGGGGGCATTGGCTGGCTGCATGTCACTCTACTGGCGCCACTGACACTATTCTAGGCAATACTACCCCAATCCTCCCTCAGCTCCTTGTACATTTAGCCAGCTAACACTCAAAGGCTGGGAAATATAGAGGTCAGCAAGCTTGTTCTCCTTCCATTACCAGCCTTCTAGCACTTGGTATCCTAAAGGAGAGCAGTAACTGCCTTCTGTTCATTGATAGTGAATTCCTACTTAACACAGGAAACCTGTCTGTCAGAAGTGCAAATGCCTAGCTACTACAGAGGTATCCCTCTCAAAAATAACAATAGTGACACCCTTATTTAAACCACTACTACAAGGAGAACATTCAGAAATGCCATACACTAATGTTATAAAGAAACCCTTGCTTAAATCCTCCTAGAACTTACAAGAACATGCTCTGATGGAAGTTCATCATCTTGTTCTATTTACATCCGTACCAACATATCACCAAAAGCAAATATGTTCCCAATCAAATAATCCTAAATTTGCTTCTAACTAAAATGTATTCAAAAATGTATTCGTGATTATTGACTCAATTTTTAGGCATGCAATTTCCCCACTCAGGCTGGACAAGTACAACTAAATTGCCGTCAGCCATTTTGGTGCCAGGCTCACAGACATTACAAGAAGGACAATGATATTGCCATCAGGCATTTTGATGCCAGGCTCACAAACATTACAAGACCCTTTTCAAGGCAAGCATGACTACGACATAGCAATGGTCCATGAGGGAGTGAATGACCTGGGAGGTTAAACCCTAGAGGAACATAACAGAGGTACGTCAGCACTTTCTGTGCATTTGATGGATGCATTTAAGACTCTAGTCCTGAGTGGAATCTCTCCTTCACCAAGAATGATGCCTAGATATAAAGAGAAGATAAATGGCTTTAACAACCGTTAACAACTAAAAAGGTATCTGGTCTCAAGAACATTAACTACCAAGAGTGGCTGGAAGCACTGAACCTGTACTCTGCATACCTCTCAACCTCTTAGAGTAAGAAATCTGGACAAAACCAGAAATAATGGGGAAACAAAGGCCCAGAAATAGGGACACTTTTTAAATAGTGCTGTTACAAACTTAGATTAGAAACTTTATAGAATAACAAGTTTTTGCTTAGAGATGCAGTGATCCTTGATCTGTTATACCTCAGTTAGACAAACAGCTCTTCTAATGTTGCAACCAGAGACTGAACCTTCATTAGCAGATAAACAGAACATGACAGAAAGATAGCTTCATCACCCAACACCTCCGACTTTTCTGGAAAAATCTTCCTGTGCAGGCTGAGCAATGTGATTCAATAACTTCTTTCAGACTAACCCTGGACAACTGGATAGGAGTTGTCAAATTTAGCCAGGATTAACTGGCCTCTTCCTCCTTGAAGTAAGAGGTAATGGTTAGGGGTGGGTATTGGCAAGTCGTGCATGGTCATTGGTCCAGCAAAGCCTTGAAACTCCCATGAACCCTATGTTAAAATTCATGGTTCTTCTGCTCCTACTGAGCACTCTACTCTTAAGAACAAGGAATGGTTGTAACTTATCAAAGTTTCCCACTAAAGAAGAAAGACATTCACTTGTAGGATGAACAATGTGATTCTGTCCGGACAACTTATTCTTTCTTCCTACTTTTAAGTATGTGTTCAAGTGCTTGGTGCCTCGGCAGACTGCCTCAGACAGAGCATGCAGTTGTTGCCTGGGAATTACTGCTGTCATGGAGACAGAGATTTAGATTCCTTGATCTGGGAGGGATGAACTCTCAGGTACTGAATGACTTGTCAAGGTTTAGTCGACTCGTGTTCTGACTTAAACATTTTGCACCATTGTAGTTGCATTTTCTGGAGCAATGTTCCTTGTTCACTTACACTGTTGTGTGTTAATAAGTAAATGTCTTTTAAGACAATTTTCTCCTTGTTTTACACTGATAACTTCACAGTCATGGGATGAAATATGAGTGATCCTTGAAGACAAATCAGCATTTTGTACCTTGCCCTGAACATTTTAAAGGCTAATGTATTCTCTGATTAAAAGATCTGTGCCTTACTCTGAACGAATACAGTGGTAACCAAGCCTTATAGAAATCTGCCTAATAGACTAGTAACATCTAAATGAGCACCATCTTGTTCTTTCATCATGTTCTGTCACACAGTAAACCTATTTCTAGCTTGTATAAATCTGACTTTGTGAAGTTCTGCTGTTATTTACTTGCTTGAAATATCTTTAACTGTGTAGTTTTTGCTTGTTTTACGTTCTAATGCAATGAGGATTTCAGTTGTTATTTTTAAACTTACTGTTATTTCACTTGTAATACTAAATTGTCTGCATACAGCAGCTTTGTTGGGCTGTCTCCTCCAACCTGTCTGCTAATGTAGTCCATCATCAGTATGAACAGCGCTGTGGTCAGAGCTGAATTCTGGTGCACACCCACTCCCACTGAAAACCCTTCTTGTGTCATTGAGTCCTTGTACATAGTATGCACTAATTCCTTGGTTGTTTTATATTGTATTTTACCAAAAACTTCAAAACAATACATTTTAAACAATAGACATGCATAGCTGCAACACCAATGACTAACTCTCTCCAGAAGACAATATGTACTCAAACTAAGTGTGGGGGGGCTATCCCCCACCCCTCAATGTGGGGGGCTGTGCTCCCACATCCCCCCTAACTATATATACTAACTCCAGGATCGTACTACAGTGGGAAAAGGACATATACCTTTTACTTACCTTATAGTACTCTACATAGTGCCATATATACTAACTGCAGTTCAGTGAAATGAGATTCAGTGATATGAGTTTTCAGTAATTTGATTTTTGAGTGAAGTGGTCGAGGTGAAATGAAATTCAGTGAAATGAGATTTAACAAAACAAAGTAGTCCCCCTGCCTGCATATACTTAGCTGCTACAACAGAGTCCATATACCTAAATACTTCATCTTTTCATTTACCCATAAATATGGATATTATTGAACTATTTCATATGTAGACATATCATTTACTGCTATAGCCTTTGTTTTATCTTCATTTATTTTATTCCCTGAAAATACCCGAAATGGTCTTAAATATCCCTCAGTACCCTAACATCTGATTTTGAATTTGCTAACTATAAGATAATATCATTTACAAAGCTGTTTTTTTATGACTACGCTAATTATGTCCATGAATTTGTGAGTCAGTTATCATTTTAGCTAAATGTTCTAAGTAAACAGAAAATAAAAGAGGGGAAAAAGGGTAATCCTGCCTTCTTACTCTATTCAAGTTCTGCGGTTTTATTGGGAATACACTTGCATGCCAATGTAATTCGCTTTCCTTGAAGCTATCCAGTCACTACCACAAATCTTCCACTATTGCCTTTTTCCCCTCTTCTACCACAATTGGAGTAATTCTTTCTATCAGTATAATAACACACTTTTCATCTGTCCCTGATATTCTGCTGACTATATGCACTGAAATCCTCTTTTTATGAAATTCCTATATTCATTTACATCCAAATGCATCTCCAACAACATGAAAACATGCACCATCCATTTCTTAGTTCAATACTCTTTGCTTTTTCCTATACTCATGTCCATTTATATTCCATGTTAATACTGGCAAAGCAGCCATTCTGTTTTAAAGTTATAATCACTTACAATGCATGCAACTCCAGTGTGTGTGTGTGTGTGTGTGTGTGTGTGTGTGTGTGTGTGTGTGTGTGTGTGTGTATCTGTTTTTGTATGTATTGTTCCTAAAAGTTATGCATATTTTGTAACACTTCAATAATATGACTTTAGCTTAGTTGCAACTTCACACATTTATTTGAGTTAACATAACATCTTTCCAAACAATTCAATTCACTATTCCCTTCCCCCAAATCCCTTTAACAAATGAAAATTAAAAAAATAAACTATATATAATGGAAAGAAGAAAAATCCAGAATCCTCAATTTCATCATGGTGGCAACCTGCACTAGGATCCACCCTAAAAGCAAGAATATTAATGCTGTGGTGCAGCCTGCCTGGAGTAGCTCAGAAACTCATCACTATTTATTCAATGTAATATGGTCCCTGCTCAAGTGTAGTAAACCATTAATATTCAAATTAGCTCTTTAAAGAAATTCACTGACTAGACTTGTGAAAGAAACATAGCCTTGTGGTTTTATACTCTGAATATAGCAAAGCCAAAGCAGCCAGGGAAATAGATATTCAATTTCAAAGACTATTTTCCCTTTGTATTATTTTTTTCTTTTCTTTTATATGTACTTCACTTAAAACTTGCCATTAATAACATTCAGCATCCTTTAACATGTCCATTGAAGAGCTCACAGATGGAAAGCTCTGAACATCTCTTAATTTATGTTTTTTGTTGTCTCAAGTGCATCAGTTGAACTCTTATCAATTACCATTTAAACAAGCCAAACACCTGCAGTCTGCCTAGACATCTGGTTAAGGAGTCACCACACTCTTCAATTTTCTAAACATGCTTATTTTACAGAACTAAAGAACAAAATATTGACTAAGTCTGTATTCCCTTAGTATATTCATGTAACATACATTATGTATATTAACATTATTTGACTATGCCCTTCTCATTCCATTTTCTTCTGTGTCATGCTACAATGTAACAGCATAAGCAATAAGCCAAACATTTTAACTAGCTTACTGCTAATATAATTAGCTACAGCTCAAGCAGTGACTTCCCTATATATACCATGCATCACTGCACTTGTCTCCCACCCTATATTTATAAACATACTATCTACTACTGTATTGCATTTCACAATGCAATGTATTTAAAACATTCAACATAAATTATATATTGAATTTCACAATGCTTGAAGACAACACAAAATGTTGTATCTTTCGGCTTTTCCCTGTTAGGGGTCACCACAGCGGAACTCCGGTCCGCTAATGATTGGCAGCAGATTTTTACGTACCGAGTTGCCAGCCCTGACGTACAACCTTCAACGAAGGTACGCCCATTCACGCATGTCTCCACCCAGAAGACGCTTTAGCTGAGAATCGAACAGGACAATGTCTTGCTGTGAGGAGACAATGCTATCGTGTCCGTTGTTCTAAAAAAGCACTTGGGCTCCAGGCCAGTTATTTTACATTAAGAATTGTGGTCTGTACTCTTGTGGGAGGAGAGGCTAGTTTCTGCCCTTCTAAGCTGGGAATTTCTGGCCAAAGGCTTACTGTGCCTGCTTATTTGAACTGTTTTTCTGATATTGATGCACCTTGTCTGCTATAGCATAGACTAGATTCAGGCCTGCTGAATCTAGCTTTGTTTGTATAATGAGACCTAATCCAAGCCATCTTTTTTGGAGAAGGTTCCCCTGCACCCTGGTGGCAGGAGTGTCCGGTTAGAACTTCTCTGATTGAAGACTGCTGGAACAGGGCAGTTTTAAGTTTTTTTACTGGTTAATTGTGTCTTCTTCTTTCGGCTTTTCCCAGTTAGGGGTTGCCACAACAGAGCTCCAGTCCGCTAATGATTGGCAGTTGATTTTTATGGTGCAGAGGTGCCAGCTCCATGTCTAACCTTCAATGAAGGCACGCCCATTTACGCATGTCTTTCGAATGCCACTCGACCATGGGGAGGACATGCAGACTCCACACAGAAGGTGCTCCAGCCAAGAATCGAACGGGAGAACTTCTTGCTGTGAGGTGACACAGCTACCGCTGCACTACCGCGACTTACTGGTTAATTGGGTAATTTGTTTAAATCAGTTTGCTTGTTTTCTATTAAAAAAAATGCACTTTATTCATCTGCTTTTACTGTAATTGTATTTCTTCCCACTTTATTACCTTATTTTGCTTGTGCTTCTTCTTAAAAAGTACTCAATTGTATTATTCTGCTGCAGTTATTACTGCCTGGTGGTAGCCTGACTAAAATGTAACTGTTATTCTGAGCCTTTTGGTTTAAGCACTTGGGCTTCAGACCAGTTATTTTACATTAAGGTTTGTGGTCTGCACTCTTGTGGGAGGAGAGGCTAGATCCTGCCCTTCTGAGCTGGGAATTTCTAGTTAAAGGCTTATTGTGGCTGCTTATTTGAATTGTTTCTTGTAGCCCAGAAGTCAGTAGTTTATTGGCCATTTTGGGCTAATTTCTATCTCTTTAATTTCTCTGCTATAAAAACTGCATTTGCACGATTTTTTGCACTTGTATTCAGCTCAGCAAGTACCTGTCAGGTGTCCTGCAGAGATTTACAGCAGCAGAGAGAATTTGGAGTGATTATAATTTTTCTGCATTTTCTTGCTGTCTTTTAACTACTTCCGCCTAAAATGCCAATTTTTTAGCGTTTCTGTGATTTAAAAAGCTTGTTTCTGCTACATATTGTACTTATTTGCTGCCTGCACTTGAACAAAGTCATTTTTGTGTTTGAATAATCTGTTTAAACTGTTGTAGGCTACACACTAAAGTGTGATAGCCATTTCTAATAAACAATTAAAAAGCTATTTTACTTACATTCATTTCTTAGCCTCCATTTTGCACACTTTAAGATAATCAGTACATAGTGAAGTTAAGAGTTCCAGCACTATTTACCAAGTTCTCTTTATTATTAGTCATCTGCATAGTCCTCTCCCCCTCACCCTATCAGCATCAGGTTCAAATCCCAGCTTCTGTAATGAAATAAGACTCATGTTTTTCAATCTTTTCCATTACTTCAAGCAACAAACAATGGGATTAACATTTTCAGTCTTTGACATTGATTCATAAGTTCATTTTATGATTAGTCATCCTCCCTTTCCTCACCTTCTAGCAGTACTGACATCTGGCACAGTTTCATTGACAAGTTCTCTCTTGGACCCCTCTTACTTCTATAGGATTCAGAAACATAGTCCTCCTCACCCTACTGGCTGGAGATCTGCTGGCTATATTTGTTATCTCCTTCAAAGCCAGATTTGGTTCCACATACATTTCTGACCACCTGGAAAAATATTCTAAGGACCTCTGGGTATAGCAGTTTTATTCTCACCCCAACCTCATAACAACTCTTGATTGCTAGAAAATAAAAACTCACTCCTCTTTGGTGCAGTGTAAAGGCGGTAGTCATTTTCTACTAATATCCTGTCAATGCCAGTGTTCAGTACTTTTATCTTTTGCCATAGTTTTATTCTAAGCATTTCCTTCTGCTGGTATGACACATTTTAACAAATGTGGGTATCTGCTTGTTTAGGAACATATGAGCAATATACCCTGTAAACAAATGTAAACTAAAATAAATTAACAGATCCTTCTGTAGAACACCAGACCTGTTGCTCATCTGTGCCTTCATAAAGTTAATACTCTCCACTTCCTCTAACTTCTCTGATACTGCAGAAAACCTTGTTTTTTCTTGTTGCACCATATCCTCTAGATATATAAATTTCTTAAAGATTTCTTCGTGTAATGCCTTAATATCTGTCATTCTTTGCTTCATTTCTATTTCTGACTTCTTCAGACTTAGCAGTTCATCAAACTGATTACTTAATACTTCTATTTTTCAAAAAAAAAATCTTTTTTTCTTATGCAATCTTCCAAAATCCCACTCATTTTAAAACTTCTGAGTGCATCTGATCTGTTTTTCTTCTGGTTTACTGGAAGACATCTTTTGCATTGATGCTGTACATTGGTCTGCTTCCTGATGATCAGCCTTGAGATTCTTCTCTTCAGAAAGTTGTCTTCTCTTTTTCTAGTTGGCTTTTATATTTTTTCAGCTTATCCCTTTGCTGATATTTAAACAGTGTATCTGCCATCCAATTGTATAACTTTAACAAGCTTTTTATGATTTTCATAATTTTCTCATAAGGAAAACTTTAATTAGTATGCTTCTCAGACAGCCACCATCTTGGGAATTTAAGTAAAGTAGAGAAAATATCTTGGAAATTTACTGCAAGTGGAAGAGGTCAATATTTTGAGGTGAATACATTTACTTCCCGAAGGATAAATTGTATGCTGTGATGGATTATGTGTTACTGTTCTTGCTGCATTTTGCATGATGGATCTGTAGGCGAAGCAGTCCCTTAGCTCATAATCTTAATCCTCTGCCAGACTGCTTGGCTGAAGGCTTTTTTTCTACATTGACCTGTTATCTCACAATACTGTATGCTTATGTGTTTCTTTTGCATCAGTTTGTTACTCTCACTTTTTTAAACTTACGTTTCCGAGTAATAAGGTACCCTTCATGTCTACAGGTTGAGAGGTATGTTACCAGATATGTCATGTCAATTGAATTAATCAGAGACAATAGTACACAGTTTGTATCAATAAAATCTCAGCAAGTTGCTGATTACTATGGTTTCATACATACTATGTCAAGCCCCTACTATCTAGAATCCAATGGAGATGCCACATGATCAGCCCAAAGAGCCAAAACAATTCTTTGCCAGCTTGATCATCACAAAGCTCCTAGGTCTTTCCATTATACTACATACAGTGCTACTGGTGTAAACCTTGCACAGCTAATGTTTGATAGGTAAATTAGGACTACTGTACCTATGTTGGAATACAGCATGAGACCAAGGACTATTATTTTCAAATCAGTCAAGAAAATTTACCAGAAAGGAAAAGGTATGTAACAAACACTTCTGTGACAGGAAACGTTCCACCCTAACTCTACTTGTCCTTTCCCTTTAGCCAGTCAAGTCAGTCTGCCTAAAGTTAGAGGGGGAGAGAAAATAGGAAACAACTGGCATTACACTAAAGAAAGTGGGTGACCCATGATCCTATATGATATAGACATATGATGGTGACATTATGCAATGCAAACAGAGACATATTCAGGCCACTTCTGTTCATGAAGATTCTTAAAAAATACATACTAGAGAGCCATAGTCATGTCTGAACCAAAGATGACAAGATCCTTAGGTAATCTAAGTATACAGTTTGTGCCAAATATACTTCCACATCCAGTTATCTGAGATAAAGGTGGAAGTTATGAATCTGAGATGAGTCATGAGCCTACAGAGAGTGCCTTGAAACCTGATGTGATTGTGCCAAATACCACCAAGACTGGTCCGATAATGAAACAATAGAAAAGACTATAGCAGTTCTGTTTGCTTAACCGGCTTCTTTCTGCAGGTTATTTTCCAGAGCCAGTGACCAGCCGTGTCCACCTGACAACAAAGACAGCTCAATTACGTTCATGGGCAGATAAGTGACTGATACACCTTACCTTAATGTCAAAAAATGCTACAGTGAAATGTTCCTTTTTCTAATAAAACTTGCATGACTCAGTCACAAATTGTCTTTTTTAAAAGTACTAGTTAAAATTCTTTCTAAGGTTTCCATATTACACTCTAAATTGCTAATTATGTATATCAGACATTATAGGTAACAATTTTATATTACAACACTCATAACTGGAGTCCCGAAATCTCAAGTCTCAATGAGTGAAAATTTGGACTTGTATATAAGTCTGCACTTGCACTTTCTCAGAGTATTTTCCTTTCCTCTAAAATATGGCAATCTCTGAGTTGATATATAGAAGTTCAGGGTTGTGAGGTTTGCCCACTTTGCAAAAAATAACTTTAAATGGAAAACTGTGATGTTCACCTTTCTATATTCTCCTTCATTTTTTGTATTTGTTTTTAGAAATACTAGACTTGCAATTACACGTCTCTGAATTTCAGTAAGGCATCAACATTATACAATTGTAATATCATTAGAGTGAGAGAGAGATTCTCTCTGCCCCCAGGGGAGGGATATAATAACTGCAGTTTTGTGTATAATTATACAATATATACATGTTTATTTGTAAATGTGCTTGTACCTTCAAGAATTCTTAGTACCTATATTTATTTATTTTACATTTGTTTACCGGGAAAGTCCGACTGGGTGTGAGCCCATTTTCAGCAGAGGCCCTGGGAGAAAAGCTCCAAAAAATGTACAATAGAGTAAAGTATATATACAATACATACAATTGAGTAAAGTGGCCTAATGGTTAAGGTGTTTGCCCTACAAACACAAGGTACAGGGTTTGAATCTCACAGGGGATAATTGGCTAGGCTTAAAATGGCTCACAAGGACAATTAGCCTAGTACTAACCTATGAATGATTATTACAAGGACACAATAGATTAAACTTTATTTGAGAGCATTATTAAAAAGGCATAGTTGATCCACTTATGTAATTATAAAATCTTATGCAATAGTTTAAGGAGCAAAAACCTAAAAAATAAATTTTCAAGTCAGTGAGCATAGATTTAACAGTTTGAGTAGAATGGAAGGGAGAAAAAGTAATCGGTCAGGTTTAAAGTGGCATAAAATGGTAGTGAAGACAGAGCTTTAGTTAGAAGAAATGAAAGGGTGAGTTGCAGCAGAAGGTTCAAGGGGCAGCTAGAGTCAGCTTAATGTAGAAAAATCCAGGCACAAAATGAGATAGTGGCTAAACAAACTAGAAGGAAGATTTTATCTATAGGGACTGCTTTAATAGTTGGGATAGAGTGGTGAAAAAGGTGACAATTTAGGATTATTAGAATGGCAGTTACAGTAAAAGTTAATCAGGATTACAGTGAAATTGGAGATGAATGTGCAGTTTCAGTAGGGTGATTAAAGAAACAGGAAGAAAGTGTAGTGATAGTGGATTGTGTAAGTAGAAGAGGGAAAGTGTGTTTTATCTTGGGAATTACACAAGCATAGCCAGTTGTTAGACAGATGATCTTTAAGTGTTTTTTTTAAAGTTGCTGATGTTGGATATAATTCTGAGATCTAGAGACAGGGAGCTCCATAATTTGGCAACATAGCTAGAATAGAGAGTATCACCTGGGGAGTTTGTGGATCTAGTAACTTTTATTAAGTTTTGTTGGTGGAACATAATATTCTTGGACTAGAGTAAGGTTCTTGTAAATTTTGTAGGATGGGTGTTTTGCCTAGTTGGTTACATAATTTATATGCCATTGTCAGTTGATTGTAGTAAAGAAGGTATGAGAATTCTAGCCAAGATCACTTTTTAGTGCTAGTCAGTGGTGAATTCTGTAAGGGGATTCAGTGGGGAATTTAGTTATTTTATTATAGCATGTTCGAGTTTATTTAGATCAGACTTTCTAAGGTTTGTGAATATGGGTGAGGCATAAAGACATATTGAGATTAGATGAGTTCTTACAATGGCCACTCTGGTATTATTAGTTAGGAAATGTTTATTTTTGTATAGAGTACCCACTTTTTATGAGCATTCTTAATTTCAGATATATGTTGTTCAAATCTCATGTTGTTATCAGTAGTAACACCTAGAAGTTTAGTTTGCATAGTGGAATCAATTGTTGTGTTGTCTGCAGCAGTTATGGTAAAGTTGGGTAGGGGGGTCAGGTGTCTTAGTAGGTTGGAAGACAGTGTGGTTTTATTAGGGTTAAGCATTGGCAAGCCATGTTTCTACTGCTGAGAAAGATTTTTGTGTTTTCTCTTGTAGTTCCTGAAGGGTACGGGCTGCACACATCAGTGGGGAGTCATCTGCATATTGGCTAAAGCTGCTAGAGAAGTTGCTGTACAGAGATGGTTGGTAAAGATATTGAAAAGAAGGGGGCCAAATATGGAGCCTTGGGGTACACCTAATGTTACTGGCAATAGTGATGAGATGTCTTGAGACCATTTCACTGCTTGGTGTGTGTCATTTAGGTAGCATTGGAACCAAGTGAGGGCAGATGGGGTAAGATATAGGTCAGAGAGGGCTGTTAGGAGTTTTGTATGTGAGACTGTATCAAAGGCTTTCGACATATAAAGGAAAACTGATAGGAAGACTGATGAAACTATATTGCCTTCACTTCTATGTAGGTTGATAGTACTAGTGAAGCTTAACAGGGCGGTAGTTGTACTATGATCAGGTCTGAAACACTGTTGGCAGCTGGATAGTAGATTGTTGTGTAAGAGGTATTGCATTAGTTGTGAGTGAATACACCTTTCTAAGCTTTTTGATAGAGGTGACAATATAGCAATAAGTTAATAATTAGAAAGTTCATTTGAAGTGCCACCTGTGTGGAGGGGAATTATATAAGAGATTTTCCAGAGATCAGGGAGTTGGTGCTTATTAACAGATCTTTTGATTATAATTGAAACTAGGATCAGCTGACATATTGAGGTATTCTGTTGGGACACTGTCAGCAGTAATGGTTGTAGGTTTCAGTTTTTTAGTCAAGTTTTTTATGGCATTTGTTGAGACAGGATGAAAGGAAAAGGTATTGTTGTTCTTGTTTGCTAGTAGTGGTGAGTTCAGTGGTGGGGAACAGTTGTTTTTGGATAATGCTAGGATATTTTTGGTGAAACAGGTGTTAAATTGTTCAGCTGTTGTGCCCGTTATCGGGGTTGTTTTGGGGAGTGGGGTAGATGCTTAACCAGGGTGTAGGATATTTTTGATAGCTGTCCAAAATTTTTGTGTTTTTCTAAGTTCTTATAGTAATTTTTTTTGGTCTAGTTTAATTTGAGTTTTGGCTTTGTTTCGGAGTTGCTTTGTTTTGAAATTGTCTATAATGTCTATAGCTGTGATGGCAACTGTGCTTTCAGTATGCACCATAACTTTGAAATACTTTGTTTAATGCCATTATTGAACAGGCATGACAACTACACTTTTGCTTCCTGGCTCGCAAACAAATCTTCTAAAGACAGGCAGAATAACTACAGTTTCATATCCTATGTATAAATACTGTAGTTCCCAAGAGAAGTCATTTGTGACTTAAGTTACAAAATTTATATATATTTTTTCATTCCGTAGTAAAAGGACAAAAGTTTTCTTGCCACAGAAAAACCTTCCTTTCTTAACAAACAACTTGCATTGACATTAGCAGTACCTCTCCTGGGCTGGATAGCTGGATAGTCATTTTATTGGACTGCAATGATGTTAAACCCCTTCTAAGAAGCTTTCCATTTTGTTTCTTTGCCCTGTGTAACCACTTTAAAGGTGAACATTCTGTCATACAGGTAAAGTTGAAGTTCCTGTAGAGCCCAAAGATTCCTCCTGGGTCATAGTCTGCAGCTGAAATACATTATGGAGTAAACTTGGTTCAGTACTGCCTCCCCACCCATGATTTGAAGCATCTACCTCCAAAATGAATTCTTGATTTTAGTCAGGACTGCCTAGAACAGGGTACCTACTCAAGGTCTATTTTAAGCATTTGGAATGCCTGCTCACATGCTGGAGTGCAGACAACTTTATCTGGTCTATACCTTCTGGTCTTCAGTCTGTAGGGGGAGTTTCCTATACCACCACACTGTCATTAGGAATGCCCTCACCTGCTTCTTAGTAATAGGGGAGAATGTGTCTGAATAGGATCCATCTTTGCAAGCTCTGG
This sequence comes from Protopterus annectens, assembly GCF_019279795.1. Taxonomy (NCBI): domain Eukaryota; kingdom Metazoa; phylum Chordata; order Ceratodontiformes; family Protopteridae; genus Protopterus; species Protopterus annectens. Next base: position 553,777,650 of record NC_056745.1, on the reverse strand, counting down.
ATGGATCTTCCCACCGTGTACTCTAAGACCAAGATAAGATAATTATTTCATTCTTACCTGACACTTGTTAGCTTTAAAAGATATCCTTGCCCTTTTTAATCTGCCCAAAACCTCCCTAACATGCTGAACATTTTCTTCTGAGGACCAGCTGTAGATTGTAGTACCATTGCAGTATCATCATGGTGAGGAAATACATAGTCTCCAGCTCCTGCTAGGATGTGACCTGCCAAATTCTGAAAGGTTGCTGTAGTATTAGTCATCCTAAAGGGCTTCTTGGTGAACTCATATAACTAAAAAGGAGGAAGAAAAGCTGACTTCTCCTATGATGCAAGTGGCAACGGTACCTACTAGTAACCCTTAGTCAGGTCAATAGTTGCTAGATATTTAGCCCCACCCAACTGCTGTGATGTTTCATGTGTCGTGAGCATGGGGTAAGCATCTGACTGTGTGACTATTTATTTTTCTATAGTCTACCCAAAACCTGGTGCTACCCTGTACGTAGTCTGCACCAGCTCTACCACTGAGGCCAAGGAACTGCTGGACTTCTGAATTGCCCCCAAATCAAGCAACACGTGCAGCCCATCTAAACAAATTAAAAGATGACTTTTCCGAATACATCAGGCAGATCCATAACTGCATTTTGAGTTCACCATCTGCAGGGTGGTTCTTCTTATTCTCTTGCTCCCTCTCCCTTTCTCTTCATGTTATTCTGTCCCTCTTCTCTTCTAAACAACAGATGCAACTGAACAAAGTGCCTCATATACATATTAACAAGTTTTCACTGGCCTTGGCTAGCTATCTCCTTGAGAATCTAGGAATCCCTCCATAAGCATATCAAATCCTTTCAATCTTTTTCTAAATTCTGCCAGAAACTAGAAAAGCATGTTTTCAAACAAGCCCATAAAAATGCTAATCAAAAGATACTGTCACCTAGTTGCAAAAATAGCACCTGCTCTTCCTAGGTTATCTGTATGTTCTTTTCCCACTTAACTATCACAAATGTTATAAAATACTGTATATAGGTCAAGGAAGCACCCAGATCTGTTCAGAGCTGGTGGTCAAGGACAAATGCTGTACATATAGCCAATCCACTGGTTGACAGATTCAATGAAAACTTCTCCCCTCTGCCCCCCCCCATCAGTAAATCAGGATATCCCCAGTACCTGCCCCCTTATCTCTAGGGAACAGGTCATCACTACCCTCTCAAAGGCAAAAAATACAGCCTCCATGGGACCCGACAGCATCCCAGGCGGCATCCTACATGAATGCAGGCATGAACTTGGAGCACCATTAGGCACCTATTCACTGGCTTTGTCCAAGCTGAGTGGAAGACAGCCACTGTCACTCCTTTACACAAAGATGGAGCATCTACTGATCCAGGAAATTATAGACCCATCAGCCTAACTAGCCTGATCTGCAAGGCCATGGAACAGATTATAATGACCTCATTAACAGGGACATTGGCAGCCTCCAAACACTCAACCCCATACAGTTTGGCTTTGTCAAGGAGAGGTCATGTCTGTTAAATCTGGCCGACTTCTTTGAGACAGTCACCAAAGACATGGACGAGGGGAAGATGGTGCACACCGCCTACCCAGACCTGGCCAAAGCCTTCAACACTATTCCCCACTTGGGCATAATAAATAAACTCTCTCAACTAGACATCAATCCATATGTTACCAGATGGGTAGCAAACTGGCTCACTGATAAAACCCACCTAATCAAAATAGGGGAAGCCACCTCAAGCAGTAGCCCCATAATGAGCAGCGTACCCCAGTGATTGGTCTTAGGGCCTCTGTTATTCAGGATATGCTTCTCTGACGTGCAGGCCAAAACCAAGGACAAATGCTGTACATATAGCCAATCCACTGGTTGACAGATTCAATGAAAACTTCTCCCCTCTGCCCCCCCCATCAGTAAATCAGGATATCCCCAGTACCTGCCCAAGTACTGACCAAGTTTGCAGATGATTGCAAGCTGGGTGTGGTCATCAGTTCCCCAAGTAATGTGGATGTCCTCCAAAAGGGTCTCACTCAAACAAATGACTAGTGCCAGAAACATAGCCTCAAGCTGAATGCCAAAAAATGCTTCATCATCCCCCTTTGGGAAGATTGATGTCCCCACATATTATCACATTAATAACAATGTCCTAAGAACACAATTAGTAGTGAGAGATTTGGGCACACAGGTTGATAGCAACCTGACTTTTGACTACCGTGTTGGGCACACAGGTTGATAGCAACCTGACTTTTGACTACCGTGTTGCTTCTGTTGTATGGAAAACTTTCTACATGGCCCACCTCATAAATAAGGGTATCTCATCCAGGGACAAAGAGGTCATAACATCCCTGCAGTGTTCCCTTATAAGGTTAATTATTGAGTACAATGCCCCCTTCGGCATGTACCTCGCAAAACACATACAGCAGCTGGAGAGACCACAGAGGTTCCTTGCCAGGAGAATCCAGGGCCTCAAACATCTACCCTATACAGATAGGCTAAAAGCCTTGTCCCTCTCCTCAGTTTTATACAGACTTTTCAGAGGTGACCTCTGTCTGGCATACAAAGCAATGTCAGACCCCGCCTTGATGGGACTGCTGCATATCCGCAAGTCAAACTCCACTTGAGTAACCCATATGTGTGACCTCAACCTGGACTGTGATATCAATAGGACCCGAGACAGATTTTTGTCTCAGAGACTCTCCCATCTGTGGAATAGACTCCCTCTCCACATCAAGCAGAGTACCTCATTATCCCTTTTTAAGCACAACCTGGATAACTGGATGGGAAACAGAAAATACACCCCTAGGATTCCACCTGTGTCTCTGCTGGACAGGGGCTTTGGATGCTGACTTGTCTAAACATGGGCTAAGCTATTGGCTAGGCTTATAAGGACCTCAGGGCCAATAGCCTAGTAACCTCCTATGATCCTATGAGTACATATTGAATTCATATGGAAATGCTAAATCATTCACAATGTCCTATGGTTAGGAGATAACTTCAATAACTTTGAATAACAGACTATATTCACAATTTCCCTTTCATTTTTCTGGTGTAATTAAAATACCTTATTATTGCTTTGAACTTCTGGGACAACCTGAAGTCATGTCAGAGTTGGAAGACAAAACTAAGAGATGTCTTTATGACTAGGGCAATTTCTAAAAGATTACTAGCACCTTTTTCTGTTGGACATCTTTATTAATTTTGTGATTCTGTAGAATTTTTTTATTTATGTATATAATTATGTCTTACTGGTATGTGTCCTTTAATACCGAAGTTAACAATGTCATATTTTAGAATATTGTGCATTCCTACTTGGTCATTAAGGATAGTATCCCAGTTTGTTTCTATAAGAATTTTATTTATTGTATCATTATTTCAGCTGGTAAAGTTTAGGAAGAATTATTTATTTTTGTTTGAGTTTGAGTTTACTGTGGGTTTAAAATGATTGTCATTTACAGCAGATGTAATTACGAGTCAGCAGCAGAAAGTTCCTAAGTCTGCCAGTATATCTAAGACATTGCCATTCTTAAATGGATTTTCCATTTGTTGTTCTAAATTGTTTTGATTATGACAGCCAATTAATATTTGAGGCATGTTTACTTGCTGCTGAGCAGTTTACCTAGCCAGTGTTTGGCTAGTTCATGACTCCCATAAAGATTGTCATTCATTTTTACATCCTGAAATTTAGTCAGGAAGCCTTTATTTTCTGTAGGAAACATGGGCAGTCTATGGTAGACTATAGTATTGCATTCAGCACTACTTATATTAATTATTGCATTAGCAATTTCTAGACCTAAGATGTTTTATTGGCTGATAGCTTGTTGGGGTTCTTTTACAAATATTGAAACATTGCCATCTATCCCATCAGATCTGCAACAATAAAAGAAAACACCCCGGAAATTGGAATTTGTTATATGTATGTAGTATCTTTAAACCAGGTTTGAGTAATAGTACATATATAAACATTCCAACATTTTCCAAGCAAGGGAACGCTTCTAAATTGACCATTTTATGGTTGAGATTTCTGGTATTTAGAGAAGCCACATTGACCTGCATTTTGCAATTAATACACTATTGCTATTCCTAATAATCATTGCAACAAAAGCAAACCAGGTTAATGCATACCTAAGATTAAATGAGATTATAATCAAAACATAGATATGATTAAGCTATTTGTAGATGCCTTACTTATTCCTATATCTATTATAGAGGATATATTTCAGGAATTTGATGGATATTCTGGACTTAGTTCACTTACTAAAGGAGAACCACAATAAAAAGAAATGAAAAGAAACTAACAGCACAGGAGATGAGCCAACTTCACCGAGTATCCATAAAGTCAGTCAGATTAACTGATGAATCCAATTACTTTTTAATGAAGCCTGTCTTTTTTGTGGTCCAATTATTTGAATTTATAAGTTATGGACTCAGTGAAGTTGGATCATCTCTTCTGCTGTTTTTTTTTTTTTTTGTACAATTCAACTAAAAAATCTTTTCTTATAGCAGGAGATCAGTGTGTCAAGTGTATAAATACAGTTCCAGGTACTCTCTGCTTTTATATAAAGGCAGCAGAAGCTTGGGTACATTGGCCTTTTACAGACACAGTCTGACACTTTCCATTATACTCAGTTTCCATTGGGTATTTAATTTCTTCCCTGTGCAGCACCTTTCCAGAATATATTTTACTGAGATATCATTACATAAAAGTAAATCCTAAGTATATCTCACCATAAAAAATAACATGTCATTGCTCAAATGCCATGTATTGAAGCAGCCAAAGTAGTGGGGTCAAATTCAGAATTCAACTGCACTGAAGTCTTTAAGGGTAGAATAGCAGTCATAAGTACATTTTGTAGCTGACCATAAATAACATACTTTCTTTCCCTATAATTAGGAAAGAATTAAAACTCATCTCATCAACCAAGCAAAGTGCAAATACTTCAACAAAGGCAATGTCACTTAGATTGAACCAGCTTAGTTATGTCAAGCCCTCATTATAATAAAAAAAAAAAACACAACTACAAATTTTTCACTTAAAGGTATTCCTATGTGCATTCTGCAAATTTGTATATAATATGTTACTTCAGCAGATGATCTCTTGTTCTGGAGCATATCCATGTCAGGTGCTCTAACATGATGCACTATGTATTGCTTTGCATTGCATTGTTTACCTCATATACTATATAATTTGTCTTTGTTTATTTCACTATTACTGTTTGTATACTCTTTCTTTTCATGAATCAGTTTACTTGGTTAAGCATTTGCTTAACAAATAAATTAGCATCCAGTTGTAACTACTTGAAAGTTCTGTAATGAAATCTCAAAGGGAGAATGACACAAGGCCTTTTTTACATCAGTACCAAATGTAGGAGTTTGCAGGCATTCACAGTCACAGACAAACATCTTGAATTATACTCTGTTTCCACTGGGGATATTATTGCTTCTCCTCATATACTATCTCCAGAACAGGGAAGTACTTTTGTCACTTGAATTATAATTCCTCCATAAATTTTGACTGCTATACAGTAAAATACATTTCCCAAATTCAAATGTGCTTATGTATGTATGTATATGTAAATGTAGCCTTGCACCTGGAATCAAAAACTTAAGTGTGCACTTTAGCTGAGGGTCATAACATATTCTAAGCTATTTACAAGATCATTTAAAATGATTTCAAAGATAGATTCCTATATAATTAGGTACTACTGGTAATCTTATTGGGTGCTCAGATCTTTGCAATTTGGTTCACAGCAGTCCTGTACATATCACATTTGTTTTTTAAACTGGCACTCTGACTGATGGCAGTAGAGTTTTCTTGGTACCATATGGTAAGTACCATAATGTCTTTTCTCAGGGAAAAGAAACATTTTCTGTCATTTGAAATGTTATAGAAATGTATTCATATTTTGCTTGTTCTGATGTACAGGTGAATATTTACGATCATGCTGCCTAGTTTCCCTAGTTGCTATTAGATCATTCACTCTGCAGTGAAAGCCTGACTGTAGAGGTGTCTAGTTCTGAAAATGTTATAAGAATACTTTGAAGAAGTAGATATATTAGTTGATAGTATGGTGAAATTCAAACCAGGATGGCCTTTGAAACTAATGATTTATAATATTTGCAAAGCAGTCAGCTAAAAATAGAAGTTTAGTTTTCAATTCTGTTCAAAGTAACAAATATAAAAGCTGTCAGAAGTATAACTATATAATGTTGTTGTAACTACAAGCCTAAACGAAGATGTACTTGTAGATAAAGAGTTATATTTTTCATTTTATATGTTGTGGCATAAAAATTACATTAAAAATATTTTGTCATTAAGAAGTAAAAACTCTGGAAAATATCCTATGTTACACTGATACATAAAGGCAGGTCCTCCACTGAACTAAATAACTACAGATCCATTGCTTTACTCTCCTCCCTGACCAAAATCCTAGAAAAATGCATCCATACCCAGATGCTAAACTATCTCCTAGAGAGCAACATCCTGTCACCTACTCAGCATGGTTTCAGACCTGCCCATAGTACCACTACAGCCCTCCTCTGCTTCACAGACACAGTAAACCATCTCAAAAATGAAGGCCTGCAAGTGTCAACTCTTTTTTGGATATGTCCAAAACATTTGACACAGTCTCACACCAAATCCTGCTAAACAAACTAAACCAATATTGCCTATCAAATTCCACTCTTACCTGGTTCCAAAGGTACCAAGCTGTGAAATGGAAAAATTCTCTCTCTCCTCAGCTGTCCATAACTATAGGAGTCCCATAAGGTTCTGTCTTAGGACCTCTACTATTCACAGTCTTCACAAATGACCTCCATACCTCCACACAGCATGCATCTATCATTCAGTATGCAGATGACACTACCTTAATCTGTGCTGCACAAAACATTCCCACCCTCCTGCAAACAACTCAACTAGCATTCTCTGACATTAAAAACTACCTTACCAAAGTCCAACTTATCCTCAATCCAAAGAAAACTCAGCTTATGATTATAACCAGTTCTAACAAAAACACTGATAACAGTCAATTCACTATCTACTCCACAAAGGCTACTCCAATCGCTCTAGTGGCACAGGCTAAGCTATTGGGAATAACCGTAGACTCCCACCTAAAATTTGATAGACATCTCAACTTAACTATTAAAAAAGTACATGCCAAACTGGGATCACTCTACCGTATCAAACCATTTCTTACCAACAACACAAGATCAGCCATTGCTCGCTCCCAACTTCTATTCACCCTACTCTATGCATCTCCCATTCTGACTAATCTCAACAAAACTGAACTAAGCAAAATGGAAGCCTGCTATAACAGAATTGCCTGCTTTGCTGCAAATTGCTCCTATAGAACTCATCACTGTACTGCTTTGAGACAGCTCCACTGGCTTTAACTGCCCAACCTCCCAACTTACAATCAGCTCTGCCTCTGTCATTCTATTACCTCCCCAATAAGTGTCCGGCCCTCAAAAACCTAGTACAACATTACTCAGCCAAAAGGCCTCTTAGATCATCAAGCAAACTACTACTAGAAGTCACCAACAGCTACAATAGCTTTGGAGACACACTATATAGTAATTCAGTGGCTAACAAATGGTACTCTCTCCCCACTAGCATACAAAACACGTCATCCAAAGCCTCCTTTAAAAACCTCATTCGGCAACATCTCAAGCAAAGTTGGCAGTGCCATGATTGCTCCCCAGGCTACTGAAAGTGGATAAGGTAAACATACTAAACCTAGAGTACTTGATAATAGTTTTCACTCTTACTCACAAACACTGGCTAATCTACAATGTATGTACTGTACCTGTGTTATGTACTGTACCTGTGTACTATGTATGTATTCTACCTATGTTCCAAATTTCAGCTGTACACCACAAATCTATTAATTACCTCAATTTTTTAATTAATATTATTATTATTTAATATTAATATTTTTTGTTTGTTCTCTCCACTGTAACTGTTGATGTGCTGCATACCACTATAAAAACATGTCTTTTGTAATTTGTGTGTATACTGATCGTGTCTAACTAAATGTATCTGTAATTTTTCTTTGTGGAGCTTTTCTCCCTGGGCCTCTGCTGAAAAAGGGCCTTTTCGGCTCAGTCAGACACCCCCGGTTAACAAATGTAAAATAAAATAAAAGAAAATAAATAAATAAAACATAGCTGGTCTGGACTATACCACAAGAGACCTGAGTATGATTAAGGGCTGTTATCAGTAAGATACTGGTTATCCTGATCAGAGGGATATAGCTATAGCTCAACACATGAGTGACACATAGCATGAGCATTAGGTGTTTACCTAGTGGAGTTTTGGGCCATATAAGCCATACATGCATTTGTACTATATAGCCAAGAGGAGATTCACAAGCAGAGGCATGCTTCCATAAGATCATTGCTGTTACAAGACAAATGAGCCACAAGGTCATTTCCACCTTGCCAAGACCCACGCTTATGCCTGTCTTTTTAAGGAGGTCCAGTCCAGTCATATCAAGGGTGAATTGATAAACACCCATCTAATTGTCCAGTGCTTGCGAAATGCCACAATGTTGCACTTTTTGGTATTTAGCTTCAGCACATTTTTAATACAACTACTGACAAGCTCATGCTGGAGTGCAAGTATGTTAGAGGGAGGTATTGATGAGACTCCCAGCTTACAATCATCTGCAAATGTTATCTGATAAGCAGAAATCTGAGAAGTAGATGTCAAAAAGCAGAGGACCCAGAACAGATCCCCATTGAACTCTACTGGTCACCTTCATGCTGTCAAAGGGCTCTTGCTATTCCTATGTGAGCCCTGCCACTAAGCCATTTGGCTAGCCACCTAACCACATATGGGTCAATTTGGAGTTCCTTCAACTTGCTTATTATGTTTTCATGTGATATGGTATCAAATGCCTAATTAAGGTCAAGGTATGCTGTATGGACAACTTGTCCACAGTCTATAGTCTGAATAACCATCTCAAATAAATTCGCAAGATTCATTAGAGATGATCAACACTTGATCAAGCCAAACTGTTAGGGGTTGAGTCTGATAAGATTTTTGATGTCATAGTTAATTAGGTCAGTAATGATATGTTCCACAGCTCTGCACATAAGTCTTATTACGCTGATGGGTCTATAATTCCTGTTATCTGTGGTAGGGCCACCCTTGTGAAGTGGCATCCCAACAACTGTGTGCCACTCCCATCAGAAAAAAAGACATTTCCTAGGCTCAAGTTGAAGAGGCTGAGGAGTGGATTCACCAATACTTGCTTAGTGTTGTTAATTAGACAACCAGGTATATTGCTAGGCCCAATGATGAGGTATTCTTCATTTTTGAGAGTACCTTCATTATCAGTTCTTTCATGATGGTCAGTGGCTTGATTCCATCATGGATAAGTGAATTTGGAATATATGTCTCTGAGATGAAGATGGTCCTGAATTTATTAGCCAGTATGTTGGTGATATCCACAGGATCAGAGCAATAAATGCCATTATGTATACGCTTGGAACAATGTTAGGTGTTAAAATGTTTTTCCAACATAACTAAAAGAAAGATGTGTAGTTGTCTTTGACTTCTGTAGCTAGTCTGAGTTCATGGGATGCCTCTGTTTTTCTTATGACCTTTTTTGTTTTCTTATCAAGCTATTTGATATTCTCCTTAATTTGTTCTGCTGTATAGATTTAGAAGTGTCTTTCTTTCTTTATTTCTTTCTTTTATTATATAGTGCATTAATGCTTGAAGACCACCACACTTGTTGCTTTGAGACCTCCCCTTCTGCTTGGATCGAGTTAGGACTGTCAATTTAATACATTTATCCAGATGCAAGTAGAACTTTTCTGTATAATTTTGCTGTATTAACATTGTGGGTAATACCATTATATTCAAATTTAGGGAGTTTGTCATAGAATTGTAAGAGATGCATATGTTTGAAGTCCTTGAATTCTGCGATTTTTGTTTCTTACACTTTTTAGATTCTCATGGAGAAGGTTACTAGTCTGAGGTTTGAATTGACTAGTGAGGGAGATACCTTGATGATGGCACATACAGATGCTGCATTTGTTAAGCCCAGTTAAATTCTGTTCTGTTCTCTAGTAGGTTCTTTAACAATCTGCCCAGGGAGTTTTTTTTTTTTTTTTTAATAAAATCTAAGAATTTTTAAGCATATCCTACATTGGTGGTCCCCCATTTAATCATTTGGGGGTTTAAAATCACTTAGGATGTTAGAATTCCTGCTTATGTGTATTTCATCCAGAATATTTAGGAATGTGTGATTTTCTGGCGACATGAAGGGGGTTCTGTAACATGCTATGAACTGGTAGCTAATCTTATTAAGCATGATTTGAATCTCTATATACACTATTTGTTGGTCTCTATGTATCTGTCTCAAGTTAATGTGGTCTTTAACAAATATGGATATGCTACCAGTTTCCATCAAGTCTAAACAAGTGACTAACTCTGGGCAAAACTGCAATCTAAATTGTAGCTTGCTACAGATCACCCACCATGCCCCAGGATTCCCACTCCTCTTTTCTTGATGTACTGGAAAATATTAGGGTTCAACCAAACACCCTAATAATGGGCAATTTCAACTATCCCACCATTAACTGGGAAAACTACTCATGTACGGGTCTATATTATATCCTTGAATGCTTATAAAAGCGAATGCTGATTGATCGAACTTATTTTCGCGAAACTGCAAAATATCAAAGCAGCAGAAACTCAATTTTTTTCCTAGGGAAAGAATTCGGTTGTCTGTTTCTGTTGCTTCGGTATTTTCATTGTTATGGTGGAAAGTTACTGGTCGGATTCAGGTAAGTGTTGGATTGTGTGGATGTGAGTGTTAGGGTGATTTAGATGAGTTAGGGTTAGGGTTCGGGTTAGGTGCGTGTGCGATTGAGTGGACATGAGGGTTAGGGCGGATTTAAGTGAGTTAGGATTAGGGAGCAAGTGAGGTGAGTGTGCGATAGTGATGGACCTTAGGGTTCGGGATTGGGTTAAGGTAAGTGGGTAGTTAGTGGTGCGTGCATAGTTTAGTGTAGGGTTAGGTATCAGATTTTAGGTGTATGTGTGTGGATTTCTGTTTGTTTGGTGTGCTTGTGTTGTGTGTATGTGTTTTGGATCAGTGATTTTTTTCCCTGGGGAAAAAAAATCGCTGATCTGACAGTTTGAGATTGTAAGCTTTCGCTTAAATTAGGTCGATCAATCAGCGTTCGCTTTTTTAAGCATTCAATGATATAATATAGACCCTCATGTACCAACCCCTTTGCTCAACGCTTTCTGGAATTCATAAACTCCAATGCCATGGATCAACTTATCCACATCCCCACCAGGGGCAACAATATCCTAGATCTAGTCATTACCAACATGAGTGACCGGAGTTCCACACCTGAAGTCAACCCCTCATTGGTCCGATCTGACCATAAGCTAATTACCCTAGATATCCACATCCTGCCTCCACCCCCCATTAAGGAAACCATGGTAAAAAATTTCTCCAAAGCCAACTTCATGCTTCTTAAGACAGAAGTGGTGAACTTCATGACACCCATGCAGATGGACAATACAGTTATGACTACTGAATCCTACACAATTGCACTTTATAAGCACTTACATGAGTGCATGGATTCTGCTATCCCAAACAGAACCAAGAGGCTTTCCTCCAAAAAAAGGAAGCCAATCTGGTGGTCCCCTGCCATAAACAAACTGTACAACAGAAGGAAGAAACTGTTGCAAAAGAGAGTAAAATCCCATGAGTGGAGGAGCTCCCTGGTCAGCCTCAGTAAGAAGCTGTGATCCCTGATAAAATCCTCCAAAGCTAGTCACGAAAACAAAATTGCCACTGATTCTAAAGACAGCCACAAAGCATTCTTTAGCTATGTCAAGAATCTCAATGGCAAAACTCAGATCTGCTCTGAGTTACAGCACAATGGCTCTAAATATATAGACCCAACTGATATTGCCAACATCCTGTCAGATAGGTTCAGTGCTAACTTTACCCCCCCCTCTCACCCTCTAAAGAGCCCATCTCTATACCGGAAGAATGCAAAGTTCCTGTAATCAGGGCTGCATAGGTAAAAACCACACTCTCCAAAGCCAAGAACACAGCATCCATGGGACCAGACAACATCCCAGGCTGTGTTCTACACGAACTACAGAATGAACTGGCTCCCCACCTAAGTACCATGTTCAGTCATAGCATCACCTCAGGCTTTGTGCCTGCTGAATGGTGCACAGTGACGGTTACCCCACTCCACAAGGGGGGAGCCACCACGGACCCCGGGAACTACCGCCCCATTAGCCTGATGAGCCTGGTCTGCAAGGCCATGAAACGTATCATCATGGAACTTATAAACAAAGACATTGGTAATCTCCAAACTCTGGACCCCACCCAGTTTGGGTTTGTAAAGGGCAGATCATGTCTCCTAAACCTGATAGACTTCTTTGAAGCAGTCACCAAAGCCGTAGACAAGGGTAAGGTGATTCACACAGCCTATCTAGATCTTGTCAAGGCTTTCATCACCATCCCCCACTCTGGAATTATAGATAAACTCACTAAACTAGGTATAAATCCCTATGTCACAAGATGGGTTGCCAACTGGCTTACTGACAGATCCCACACTGTGAAAGTAGCAGACTCCAAATCCGACTTCAGACCAGTGACAATTGGAGTACCACAGGGTTCAGTCCTGGGTCCTCTCCTGTTTGGTATCTACTTCTCTGAAGTACAGGCTAACACAGAAGGTCTTTGGCTAATGAAGTTCACAGATGACTGCAAACTAGGAGCCATAATCAAAACTCCTAACGATGTGGATATCCTACAAAAGGGTCTCACTGAGACAGATGCCTGGTGTCAAAGCCATGACCTCAAGCTCAATGCCAAAAATTGCATTGTCATCCCCTTTGGTAAAAACTCTGTACCCATGAACTACAACATAGGCAATAGTATACTTAACACCGAAAGTGTGATAAGAGACCTTGGGAGACAGGTGGACAGTAGTCTCTCCTTTGATAATCACATCACCACAGTAGTCAGGAAATCCTTCTACATGGCACATCTCATCACAAAAGGTTTCTCATCCAGAAAAAAAGAGGTTATTGTTCCCCTGTACTCATCACTCATTAGACCCATTATAGAGAAGAACGCCCCTTTTGGTATGTACCTCACAAGACATCTACAGCAACTGGAAAGGCCAAAGAAATACTTCACAAAGAGGATTACCGGCCTCAAACAGATGCCCTACGCAGACCGTCTCAAAAAACTCCAGCTTTACTCCATCGCATATCGCCTACTCAGAGGTGATCTCTGCCTAACATACAAAGCTTTGTCAAACCCAGAGCTGTTGGACATGCTCCACTTAAAGAAATCCCAATCCCTCCGAGCTACACGCTCTAGGGACCTAAACCTTGTCACCACAATAAACAGAACATGCCGGAGGGATAGATTCCTGTCACAGAGACTTCCCATACTCTGGAATAAGCTACCTATCTATATCAAACAAAGCTCCTCGTTAGCACTCTTCAAGAAAAATCTTGATGATTGGATGGGAAATAGGAAATTCACCCCAGGGATCACCTCTGTGGCTCTGCTCGACAAGAGCACAGGAAAATAATTTTCTTGGGTGGCAAAAGCCAGGGTACCTTTTTGGCTGGGCTTGTGTAGGCCCCAGGGCCGATAGCCTAGTACCTACCTATGATAAGTTTAAAACCCAAGTATTGATGGAATGCTCTCTATAAATTGAAACAGGGTTTCTAATACATACATGAGTGTTCTCCAAGTACAGGGAGGGCTGCTGCAAAGTCCAGCAATTATTTATGTAGACTTCTATGGGTCTATATTAGAAATTCGAATGTTTAATAGTTTGAATCACTAAAGGTCAAACTTTAATGATCGAACTATTAAAACATTGAATTTTCCTAAAATATCATTAAAAAAAAAAAAGAAAGAAAAACTAAAGGGTGTAGGCAGGGGGGAAAGCACCCCTGCACCCCCCACACACCCCGCTACTTAAATATACCAACTCCGAGACTGCACTACATTGAAGTAGACAGAAATCTCCCCTTACGGAGATTTCCGTTTATACGTTCGATATTCTGAACGTTCGCTATTGTTGTGTCGTCAATATCAGATTTGATATTGTTGGCTTTCGACAATATAATATAGACCCGACTTCTAGCATTAAGTTAGACATGCAAGAAAGAGATAAAGTGCAGAAACGTTGGCATACCAATAGAAATCATTCCATATTCTTATCTTATAGACCTCTTTGTAATCTCTCAAAAAAACCTAATCCAAGCAGACAAAAGAAACTTCTTTACCTAATACCAAGGAAGTTATAATGTCAATCCCAAATCCTTCTGGCCCTCCATTAATAACCTTCTAAAAGCAGGGAAAGCATTACAACTTAACCCTTTCTCCAACCTGTCCAGTCAAGCTCTTGCTCAAACATTCAACTTGCTTTTTATAAACTCAGTAGCAACACAAACACAACACCAAACAATGCCACCCTCTCCATCCTCTTTATCTAGTCCACTAATGGGTTCATAGGAGAATACTAGACAATCATCCCTGGGTGGACATTTTAAGCCTAGCCATGTTACCCATTTGTCACCTTTGCTATCATGTAAGTGTTTATCATTGTCATAATTGTATGTAAATAATTTACATTTGCAAAGGATTAATTGTCAGGGTCACACCCCAGTGTGTTAGGGGTCCCTACTATAAGCTATGTTGTTTATGCACTGCCTTTGTTCATTAGGAGGATAGGCGTCATTCCTGGAGTAAATCTCCTATTTCCCATCAAATGATCTAAATTACAATGAAAGACGGACATGGGTGAGCTTTGTTTTGCATGGATGGAAAGTCTGTTTCGGACTAATGGTATCCTCTGAGATATGTACCTGTCCCTCCAAAGTGTTCTGTTTATGTTGTAGAAGAGGTATAGGTCCTTGACCTGGTGTTCCTTGTATTAGTAGACTTGCAGATGTGGAGAAGGTCCATAAGTACTGGGCCTGAGGATGCCTTATAAGCCAAGTGCAGGTGACCTCTTAGTGGTCTGCATGATGCTAAGCATAGTGACGGTGTATGGAGGAAGTATATGTAGAACATGCAGTCTAGGCCCATTATTCTTTTTATAGGAAATCTCTGTGATCTCTCTAGTCATTGCAAATGCCAGAACAGGAACATACCAAAGGGGAGGGAGGGGGGACTGTACTCAATGATGGGCCTAATGAGGGCTAAATAAAATAGGATGATGGCTCCTCTAGACATAGAAACTATTCATCTACTTATAAGCTGCACAATATATAAGGACTTCCTTACAACTATGGAGACATGTTGATCAGACGCTAGATTGCTGCCTACATCAGTTCCCAAATCCCTAACTACTGGTTCTCTTCTTCTTAGGGATATATTGTCAAGGTGATAGCTCCCTGGGGCAGTCAGTTTTCCAAAGGGCACAATAATGCA
Organism: Protopterus annectens; assembly: GCF_019279795.1. NCBI lineage: Eukaryota > Metazoa > Chordata > Ceratodontiformes > Protopteridae > Protopterus > Protopterus annectens. The sequence continues at coordinate 553,762,201 of NC_056745.1, read as the reverse complement.
CAGTTTGGCATTTAGCTTTAGTCCATGACTCTGACACCAGCAATTTGTATGAGACAAACCCTCCTTTAGCATTGCTGAATCTTTGGGGGATTCAATGACTGCTCCCACCTTGCAGTCATTTGCAAATGTGGTCGACCATAGACCCTTGAAGTTTGCTTTGACTTCAGAGAAATAGATGTCAAATAGGAGCGGTCCCAACACAGAGTCCTGTGGGACCCCACTAGTGACAGGTCTTCTTGTGGAGGTGGCTTTCCCTATCCTAACTTTCTGTGTTCTATTTGTGAGACAGTTTGCAATCCAGCAGGTGATGTAGGGGTTTATTTCTAATTTAGCAAACTTTTCAACAATGCCTAAGAGGGCTATTGTACTGAAGTTTTTGGCCATGTCAAGTAAAACAATGTATATTAGTTTCTGTTTTTCAAAAAAGTCAGTTAAGTTGAGCAGGCATGGCATGCCTTTAATCAGACCAAACCGGGATGGGCCAGTGTTTGGAGGTTTCTTATGCCTTTATTGATTAGTTCCATGATAAGTCTTTCCATGGCTTTACATACAAAGTGGGTCAGACTTACAGGCTGATAATTGCCTGGTTCGGTAGATGGCCCTCTCTTATGCAGTAGTATGACTGTTACTATCTTCCATTCATTTGGTCCAAAGTGATTTTGGAGGCTGAGGTTGAACAGTGTTGTTAGAGACATAGAAAGATGCATCCTGGAATGTTTTCAGGTCCATTGATGCCTTATTTTTGGCTTTTGAGAGTACCTCCAGGACTTGCATAATAGCTGGGGGTGTATAGGTTTCTGATATTTCTTACATACAAATGTATCAGGCATGGGCAATGATGCCCTTCTAGCCTGCCAATATACCAAAATAGTTATTCCAATAATAAGTTTCCAGTTTGTTGTTAAAAATATCTTAACTAGTGTTTGGACTGAGAGAGGGGTGAAGTTCGAGCTGAACTTCTCAAACAGTAGGTTTGCTATATCCACAGCTTTAGTAATGGCGGTGCCATTTACAATCAGCTCAGCAAGCTGCTATGCATTGCCCTTGAGATTACAGATACATCTGAAGAAGGCTTTGTGGTTGTCCTTGGCCTGGGTGGCTATTTTTTCTCAAATTTGGTCTTGGTAGTTTTAATTAGGTTCCTAAGTTGCTTGTTTAATTTAATGATTACATTTCTGTTCTGCTGGGTATTGCACTTCTTATTCTTGACTATCATTTTCTTCCTCTTATTATGCTTATTATGCTGAGATTCAAACATGGTGCTTTATTGTTAGGGTTTGCCATAAGCTTGCTTCTTCTGGTTACAGGTGCTTCTCTGCAATTGTATACATGCTGGAATCAGTTGGCAGTGTACGTTTCTGCATAAAAAGTAGAACTTTCTGAGTTTGTGGGGATATAAAAACTAATCAGGGTATCACTTAGAAGTAAGTTTGCTTTGGAAAACTTTCCGGAAGTACCAGGGTCCAGGGAGATCTCATGATGAATGAGGATGTTACACTAGAGATGGACATAATTCATTCATATTAATGAGGACAAGGTCAAGGATGTTATTTTCCATCATGACTACTGTGATAAGTGGTTCTAAGGCATTTGTATTGACTAATGTCCACACTATGATTGGATAGCTGAAGCCATCTTGGAATATGGTATTGGTTTAATGCTAAATGACTCTAGTTCACTTACTTAAGCAATATAATATTTCTGAGTGAAAGGGGGAATTCTGTAGCTTACCAGGATGTGGTAAGGGAATTTGCTGATGGTAAATTGGGTATGAAAAATATCAAGGGCATCATGCTTCTTAAGCAGCCTTCATGTGAGTTTTTTCTTTCTTCCCTTCCTGCAAAGTAGCTGGTCTAAATCTATGGAAGATTGTAGTTCTGCACTGCTGGAGTGCTCTCCAATTATTTGACCCATGTCTCTGTTACTACAGAGATGTCTATCCCCTTCAAAATCAAATGCAGTCAGACAACAGCAGTAGTTACACATCACTTTAGCTAAATAGGAATATGGCTCCATACTTAACTAAATAAGAAATCCTATTTCTGATCTCCTTCCACTAATTAGCTAGACTGGATTCCTTGTCAGTTAGTGAATGGGAAAGGAATTCTTTTCTAACTGATCCTATCCAATAACTTTTAAAACTCCTACAAGAAAAGACTCTAAGTAAAACAAAATTAAAAATAAAACAAATTGTAATACAATAAGAGTAAAAATAAAAAAATGGAAGTATCCAAACTTCAAATGAATAAATCCAATCCAAAATCAAATGTAGTCAGACAGCAAGAGTAGTCATACACCCCTTCAGCTAAATAAGAATACAGCTAAATACTTGCAGTTAAATAAGAAATCCTTTTTCTCAACTCTTCCCACTAAATAGCTAGATCTGATTCTTTTGTAGTCAGCAAATGGAAAAGGAATTGTTTTCTAAGTTCTACTTGACCCTGGCCAAGAACTTTTAAAACTCTAAGAAGAAAAAACGTTGAGGTAAAACACAATTTAAATAAAAAAAACTGTAATATAGTAACAGCAAAAGTAAAAGAAATAATGCAGGTATTAAACGAATAAAACCAATCCAAAATCAAATACAGTCAGACAACAGCAGTAGTCAAAAGAACTTTAGCTACATCCATATATAAACTCAACAAACATAAACCAACCACTTTGGAAACTGACAGTCTTCCAGCCAAGTACCTAAAACTAGCTGCTAAACATGTCTCTTATCCTACCTCTATACTTATCAATTGCTTAATATCTGAATCTGCTGTCCCCACTTTATGGAAACAACCATGTATCCTACCTCTCTACAAAGGTGATAATTCTATTGATCTGTCTAATTTCTATCCTATTGCTATAATTTCACCTCTCTCTAAAATTCTGGTAAGATGCATCTAAAATAGGTCCTTCATTACCTTCCAGACAATAACCTTTTTTTCACCTTCTTCACTTGTCCTTACTACAGTACAACTATCACCTTCTTTTCTTTCCTTAACATTATATATTAAAATGGAAATGAAATTAAGCTAATCTTGTCCATCTTTCTAGATCTCTCCAAACTTTATGACACTCTCACCCCAAATTACATCACACTCTTTCCACACGTGGGTCTCCTCATCACTAAATTCTTTTAAATGTTACCTTTCAAACCACACTCAAGCAGTAAAATGGAATTCAGTCTTTTCCTTTCACATGCCAGTATCAGCTGATGTTCCACAGGAATCTGTACTTAGGCCTTTGCTAGTCAACCTGCTCATTAATAGCCTTGCCTCAAGCATTGCCACTTTTCTCCAATATGTTAATGATTCTACTCTTATCCACTGTTTCCTCTATAACTTCACTTCAAACTATTACACAGAAATCATTTACCTTTATAGAAACCTTACTTGCACTCTCCCAATTTCTCCTAAACCCTTTCAAAACTAAAATAATGCTATGTCCAGTGCACATAGTAACTTTAATTTCACAATAACATCATCTCAAAATATTCATAGGTTCATAGGTGTTTACTAGGCTAACAACCACAAGGCCTTTTTAAGCCTAGCCATGCATCCTAAATCTCTGACAAGTTCTGATACCTTTGATAAGTGTAAGCATGGGCCTGGGATATGAACCATTACAGGTTACCAGAGTCAATTAGAGACATGGGTACCAAACCAGGGATGAATTTCCAGTTTCCCATTCAATTGTCCAAGTTGCACTTGAATTGGGTTAGGGAGGAACTCTGCTCCACATGGATGGGGAGCCTTTTCCATAGACAGGGTAGTCTCTGGGATACATACCTATCTCCCCAGTAGGTCCTGTTTATATCACAGGCAAGTTTTAAGTCTTTAGAACAGGTAATTCTGGCGCTGTTTGTTTTGTGGAGATGCAGGAGGTCCCTCAGAGTGGGGTCTAACAATGCCCTGTATGTCAGGTATAGATCAGAATACAGAGATAGGGCCTTGAAGTGGTCTGCATAGGACATTTTACTTATGCCCTGTATTCTTTTAGTGAGGAATCTCTGTCGACATTCTAATTGTTGGATATGCCTGGTTAGGTACATACCAAAGGGGGCATTGTAGTCAATGATAGGTCTGATGAATGCCAAATGCAGTGGAACAATGACTTCCTTGGACTTAGTTAGATACCATACCTTTGTTTATAAGTTGTGCAACATAGAATGATTTCCTCACCACTGTAGACACGTAATGATCAAAGGCTAGATTACTTTCTATGTATGTCCCTAAGTCCCTGACTACTGGGGTAAACTATAAGGGGTGTGTTGTCTATATGATATTTACCAGAGCTGGATGACTTCCCAAAGGATACTGTTATGCATTTCTTGACATTTAGTTTTAGTCCATGGCCAGTTGTTTGTCTGTGTTAGCCCCCCTTTTGGAAAACATTTGTGTCAGTGTGAGATTCAATGACAGCTCCTAATTTGCAGTCGTCTGCAAATTTAGTCAGCCAGAGACCACTGACATTGGCCTTCTGAGAAGTAAATGACAAAAAGGAGCAGTCTAAGGACTGATTCCTGAGGGACTCCACTTGTGAGTGGCCTCTTTGTAGAGGTGGACTCCCCCAAGTCTAACTTCCTGAGTACTGTCTGTGAGCCAATTAGCTATCCACTGGGTGACATACAGGTTTGCACCTAACCCCTTGAGTTTGTCAACAATACCCAAGTGGGATATTGTGTCAAATGCCTTGGCCAGGTCAAGGCAGGTAGTGTGAATGATTTTGCCTTCATCCATTGCTTTGGTGATCTTCTCAAAGAAGTCCACCAGGTTGAGTAGGCATGATCTGCCCTTGACGAAACCAAACTGGGTTGTGTCCAGTGTCTGGAGGTTTACTATATCTCTGTTGATCATCTCCATGATAATTCTTTCCATGGCTTTACATATAAGACTAGTGAGACTTATGGGTCTGTAATTTCCAGGGTCTGTAGATGGCACACCTTTATGCAGTGGGATAGTTGCCTTTCTCCATTCATGAGGCACAAAGCCTGTTTGGATGCTACAGTTAAATAGCTATTTCAGTGGCCCTGATAGGTTGTTTCATGCTATTTAGAAGGCATCCTGGGATACTGTCAGGGCCCATAGATGCAGTGTTCTTAGTCTTAAAGAGACCATTAAGGACCTGTTCTCTAGTGATGGTAGGGGGAGTTATGTTTCATACTGATATTTCCTAAAGGAAGGTTGAGGGGAGAGAGGGGTAAAGTTGGAGCTGTATTTATCAACCAGGAGGTTTGCTATATCTTCTGGCTCAGTATAGGTGGCTCCATTTAAAATGAGATCTGCAAACAATTGTGTATTGCCTTTGAGGTTGGATTTGGTGAACTTTATTTGTCCTGTGAGTTGTTTGTTTAGTTTGATGAGAGTACTTTTATCCGGCTGGGTGCTGCATCTCCTAATTTTTGCCATGATTTTATTCCTCCTGTTATACAGCCAATTTATTTTGTGATTCCACCAGGGTGGCTTGTTTTTTGAGTTAGTTCTGTACTTCTTCCTGGGGGGTACAGCTGCCTCTATATAGCTATTAACATGTTTGTACACGGATTCTGTGAACAGCTCTGCATAAGCAGAAGTGTTCTCAGGGTTTATGGGGGCTTGAAATTTTGCAAGGTTCTCACTTAATAGCAGGAAGTTAGCCTTAGAATAGTTCCTGAATATTCAAGGTTTAGTTGTGGGTCCAGGTTTTATTTTTACTTCAAAGGAGATCATTTTGTGGTCTGAACTTACCAGAGAAGGCATTACAGTAGGGAGGTGCAGCAGTCTCCCATATTAGTGATTATTCCATCTAGAAATAATCTCCAAAACCTAGCTTCTAGGTGTTGCAGTAGATAATCAACTCAAATTTGTCAAGCATATCCACAACGTGGTAATGAAAACACATCAAAAACATCCACAATGTGGTAATGAAAACACATCAAAAACTGGGTCTACTCTACAGAGCTTGTAACTTTCTGACTGCACATTGTGGGAAAAAAAACACTGCTCATCCTATAATCTCTCAAGTTTACTGTATTCCTTTCCTATCCTTATAAGTACTGATTTAATATCAATTCATAAATTAGAATAATTCTACAACAAAATTTCAAAATTTGCTACTAAAATGCCAAACTCCACTCACAGCTGCTTAGCCCTCAAACAACTAAATTGCACTGAATTCTCAGACAATTTAAATTATTCACTGTTAAAACTGGCTCATAACTTCTGCTTCTTTCCCAATCAATGCCCTTCCCTTAATGTTAGCCTACAACCATACTCTTCTGCAAGACATCTTTACCCTACAGACACTAACCAACATTTTGTTATAAAATCACTTAAATTCTTCAGAGATTCTCGAAATTCCATTCCCAGTACTATACATCTGATATCTTCTACCAACTGCTTCAAAGATAAAAAATTTTCTGCTTAACTTCTGGCTCAGCTCCTGTTCTACTTTTGCAGTTTAAGGGGACTATCTTTTTGTATCACTACCCCTTAATTCATCTGCAATACTTCTGATCAAAAGATGATTCCATTTAATCCACTCTTCTCAGATTATATTATCTTCCTTTCACTCCACTAAATCTTATCAAATGAAGTCTGTCATTTTGCTCTGTCACATTGCTTTTGCTCTTTACTTTCTTGTCTCTCCCCATCTATTCATACCTCCTATTCCATACTGAAAACCTGTATTTTCACTACTTATACAGTAGCTCTAATACTCCACTCAATTCTCTACTTCTTCTTACTTTTATCACCTATTTTTTACCCCGGTACCTAATATCTAGCTTTTAACTTTCATGACTTACACTTAAGATAGTAAATACCACATTTATCATTTCAGTTACTCTGTATTGAAGTGATGTTTTTTAAAGTCTTCTGTTAACATAACTTTCGTACTCTGTTATCTTTTATTTGTATTGGTAATTTAAATATCATTATTAACTGTATGTTTTATTTTTATTGTAAACCCAAATACCACTATTTTTTAGCTTTTCCCCCAAGTCACTGCTGAAAAGAGGTCTTTAATGTCCAATTTGGACCATCCTAGTAAACAAAGATACTCAAGCAAACAAACAAATAAACATGTAGAACCACCTTGACATGATACAGTGGTTGATTTATTTTGAACTTAGGTTGGAAGGTTCATTAGCCTAGTATACAACCAACAGGTTAAACGCAATATACTTAAAATCAGTGTTTATGTCCGAAACACAAAGTTTAAACTGGCCCTTTCATAAATGCTTCTGGGATAAAATCAATTAACTAAAAAAAGCACTTAACAATTGTTAAATAACAACTTCCATTGCAATCATTTCATATTTAGGCAGCTCTTGAAGGGGTTTCTTAAAGGGACATAACACATTGGTTGTACATTTGTGTTTAGTGAATAAACATATACAATCTACAATTATTATTAGTTCGGCTCCTTGACCATTGCAACAGACTTGTGTTTTGTTGGTTATATAGTCTGGGAGCTGTGCATAGCTGGTTTTCTTTGGCTTCTAACCTAATATTCTTTATTTACTAGGAGAAAGTCTACCTGAGTTGCATGTTGGCCACCCTTCTATTTGAGCCTGTCTTGCTTGGTGAACCATGTACTGGCTATCATTATTAAGCCATTTGCCAGACAAATGTCTAGAATGGCCTCTCCCTTTTTTTTTATTCAAGTTACCCCACCCATGTAGATCCAGGCAGTCCTCATATCTTGTTCTATTTTTCCCGATATGAAAATTCAGTTCCACCAACACATATTGTCCCTCATTGCTTTTCTCCACAATTCCAGCACTATTTCTAGTCTACCTTCCCCTGAATTATAGACTCTACATCCCAAAGCAAGTGGCTTTGCTACACTGCTGTTCCATATTGTCTCATAAATATAAAGAATTTCCAGCTTCCTCCTCACCATCATGTTGAAGTAGGCTAGGTCCTCAACCCACTTTATCACTGGCAAATACCCATGTCTATTTTTGATTTTTCAAGTTAACATGACAAAATCACCTATAAGCTAGCTTTTACACTATTAAGAAGTTAGCCTTGACACTATACACAGTCTATGATCTGTGTTCTCCTATCTAGAGGATTATGTGTACTACAGTTGATGCCTAAAGCAGTCGGAAAACACAACTCTTCCCTGGATAGGCACCATCTATTCGGTGCTGCTGCCTACAAACTCATTCACTTTTTAGGTGTGTTTGAGGTCAAAACACCTAATGTCTTTGTGTGTTTTTGGGAGATAAAAAGAATCCTACACAACATACAAACTACAAACAGGCACAGGCGGCTGGCCAGAGGTCAGTCTAAAACATTGTACCATGTGTGTGGAAGAATACTTTAACTATTTGTTATATCCTGGGAAATAAGGAGACCACACGGTTCTGGAGTTGTAAGGCCTTTCTTTATTAAGAGCCTCCAGGTGCGCACCCAGGCTACATGTTCACAACTTCTCCATAGCCATACATACACCGGAAACAACAAGTCACCCGAGAATACAGAACCAACATTACATATTGCTAATTCCCCAGAGCACCCCTACAGTACAATAACAGCATTACTTGCCCGATACTACATTCCTCCCCTCTTAAGCACTGAATACGCTTCCTTACATAAGAAAAACAAGGGAGCAAGCCAAAACCAATCCATCTAGGCACTTAATTCTAAATACCCGGCTAGTATTAAACGGTTACCCTACAATCCAGTTAGGTTGCTCTTTTAAACTAGACATGCAATTGTAACATTGATAGTCCTTCAAGTAACTAGGTTTAACCAGTGCCCGCTTAGAACGGCGCAATGGTACCACCCTAGGTGACTCCGGTGTCACAGTTACCACCTCTGGTATCGGTGTGCCCATCCCTGGAAAAGTTGGGTCCTCGGGAACCTCTCCTTCCAAGTCCCGGCGGTCTCCCTCGGCCCCCAATATCGGAGATCCTCCTGCCGCTGCGAACCCTTCTCCCGAAACTAACGGTATTTCCAGGGCTTGCAGTTCCAGGGAGTCCTTCTCCTGCACACTCCGCAGAATCTGGTCCACATGTCTCCTCACCACTGAACCTCCATTCAACCTCACCTGGTACGACAGGGGACCCGTGCTCTTGACAATAAACCCTGGAATCCATTTAGGTCCATAACTGAAGTTTCACGTCATCACGGCATCTCCCTCCAGGAAACTTCTCTCTCTCCGTCGTCGATCATGATGTACTTTTTGCCTCCACTGTATCCTCTCTACCTTAGCTCGGATGTTTGGATGCACCAGATCCAATGTTGATCTTAATCTCCATCCTTGCAACATCTCGGCAGGGGACAATCCCGTGGTAGACTGGGGTGTAATGCGGTAGTTGAATAACACCCTTGATACTTTGGCTGCCATACTTCCGTCTCCGGCCTTTTTCATCATCACTTTAAAGGTCTGGACAGCCCTTTCAGCACAGCCATTTGAAGCCGCATGGTATGGTGCTGATGTGACGTGTACAATGCCATTTTTTTCCAGGAAACCCTTGAACTCTCCACTCATAAAACATGAAGCATTATCTGATACAATAGTCTCTGGTAAACCTTGGTTACTGAAACTCTTCCTCAGGCATTCAATGGTAGTGGTGGAAGTGGGCGTTTTGACTGGGTAGGCATCCATCCATTTAGAATGAGCATCCATTATTATCAGAAACATTTCCCCCATAAAAGGCCCTGCATAGTCTATATGAAGTCTCTGCCAAGGTCTACTCGGCCACTCCCATGGGTGTAGTGGTGCGGCCACAGGTAAGTTGCGATGTTGCTGACAGGTTTTACACACTTTCACAGCGACTTCAATGTCGTGGTCCAACTTTGGCCACCAGAAATAACTTCGTGCTAAGGCCTTCATTCGGGTGATGCCCACATGACCCTGGTGCAGCTGTTGTAAAAGTGCACGTCTTCCTGGGGGCGGAATTATCACTCGTGCCCCCCACAACACGCATCCATCTTGCACACTCAGCTCTGTTTTCCTCACCTCATAAGGCCGGAAAACTGGATCAGGTTGTTGTGTTGTCCAGCCTTGCTGGACCCACTGAAACACTCGAGCCAACACCAGGTCGTTTCGTGTCCATTCGCTCAATTCCTTCGCTGACACCAACGTGATGTCCTCCATCATCAACACTCCGTCTTCCATTTCCTCTCGCTGGAGAGGCCCCGGTAGCGGCAGACGGCTCAGCGCGTCCGTATTACTATGGTGTTTCCCGGGCTTATAAACAATCTCATATTCATAAGCTCTCAATGTTACAGCCCATCTCTGAATGCGGGGAGAAACCATCTGAGGCACAGCCTTCATCTCGTTGAACAGTGACAACAAAGGCTTATGATCGGTGCACACAGTAAACTTCCTGCCATAGAGGTATTTGTGGAACCTCTTAATTCCAAACATTACAGCCAAACCCTCTTTGTCTAGCTGGGAATAGTTTGACTCCGCTGGTGTTAAAGTTCGTGACATGAACCCAATGGGTCTTTCTTGTCCATCTGGCATACGGTGTGCCAACACGGCCCCTAACCCATAAGGTGAGGCATCACATGACAAAATTAAGTCCTTGTGACTATCGTAGTGCACCAAAACCTCTGAAGACTGCATTAGTTCCTTGGACTGCTCAAACGCTTTATCTTGTTCCTCCTGCCATGTCCACAGGGTCTCCTTCCTTAACAGTTTATGTAAAGGAGCTAACAGCGTTGACAGATTTGGTAGGAACCTGTTATAATAGTTGAGTAAGCCTAAATAGGCCTTCAGCTCTGTAACATTTGTGGGTGCAGGTGTCTCTTGGATGGCTTTTACCTTGTCTGGCAGGGGGTGTAGGCCCGAGGCATCCACCTTGTAACCCAGGAACTCTGCTTCCTTTGCCATGAAAGCACATTTACTCCTCTTCACCCGTAAACCAGCCTCTCGCAGCCGCCTTAGCACCTCGTTCAAAGTCTCCAGATGCTCGCAATTGTTCCTACCCGTCAACAGGATGTCGTCCAGATACACAGCCACCTTCGGAATTCCTGCCACCAGTCCCTCCATTATTCTCTGGAAAATAGCTGGACTAGAGGAAACCCCAAAGGGTAAACGATTGACTTGGAACAGCCCTTTGTGTGTGTTAAGGGTGACATATGCCTTTGACCCTTCTTCCAGAACTACTTGTTGATATGCATGACTGAGGTCCAGTTTACTAAACTTTTCACCTCCCGACAGCTTTTCAAATACATCCTCCACCTTGGGTAATGGATACTGCTCCAGTTTCGAAACTTGGTTCACTGTTAGCTTGTAGTCCCCACATATGCGTACCGTATTATCTGGCTTTAATACTGGAACAATTGGTGCCGCCCATTCCGAAAACTTCACTGGTTCAATTATACCTTGCTTGGTGAGTCTCTCCAACTCCGTCTCCACTTTCTTCTTCATGGCGTATGGTACGGGTCGGGGTTTGTAAAATCTTGGCGTTGCGTCTTCTTTAACGTGTATCTTTGCTGGTGGACCCCTCCAGGTCCCCAGTTCCTCTTTGAACACTTCTTCTTTGCCCTCCAGCACATCTTGCAAAGCCAGCCCCTGCTGTTCTACTTTATGGAGCTGTAGACAACCCATTTCCAGCTCCTTTAGCCACGCCCGGCCTAACAGGTTTGGCCCATTACCTGCTACCACCATGACTGGCAACTGTTTGACTTTATCTTTATGTTTTACAGTTACTTTTACCATCCCCAGTGTGGGAACGGTTTCATCTGTATATGTTTTCAAAGTCACTGAACAGTCCCGCAGCTTCTGAGCTTCTTTTAGCCATAACTTTCCATACTCAGCCTTGGACAAAACTGACACACTGCATCCCGTATCCACTTCAAACTGCACTATTTTACCATTTAAGTCCAACTGGGTTGTGATGGGATCGACTCTTTCCCACCTGGCCTCTTTCATGTTAAACATAGTAAACACTTCCTCTTCTTCCCTGGTGTGTTGATTTGTACCTTCACGCATGTGGTGTGCATACTGCCGTTTTATTTTCCGGTTTCCCTTCCTGTCCATCATACTGCTCTTTTCCTCCCCCTTTCTCGGCTGGTCCCTAGAGGGCGTTGATCGGCACATTTTCTTCACATGGCCCTTTTTCCCGCAAGCATGACATTTTTCATTTAAGAAACGACAGTTCCTTGACAGATGTTCCCCGCCACACCTGTAACAAGCATACAGACCAGACTTCCCTTGTGATTTATGCTCCCCGACCACTTTATGCACCGGCAGTGGGGTAGCACTCCTGCTCCCCACCCCTTCGATGGTTCTTGGTTGTAAATCACGAATGTCTTTATTCGCAGTCTCGATGGCCTGTGCCAACTTCAAGGCCTTTTCAAACGACAACTCAGGCTCCGCTAACAATCTGCGTTGTATGCGGTCATCTGCAATGCCACATACGAGCCTATCTCGTAGCATTTCTGTCAGTCTGTCCCCATAATTACAGTGTTGCGCCAGTTCCCTCAGCACTGCGACATACTCCGTTACCATTTCATTGGCCATTCTAGTCCTTGAATTTAACTTGAACCTCTGGACTATTGCACTCGGCTTCGGGTTATAATGTGACTGAAGCAAGCTCGTCAACTCCGTGAACCATTTATCCCCCGGTTTATCAGGACTCAATAAGTTCCTCATCAGACTGTACGTCTTGCTGCCCACCGAGCTCAGCAATATGGCTCGCTTCCGGCCCGCATCCATTATCTGGTTTGCTTCAAAAAAATGTTCCAACACTTCACAATACTCCTCCAAGGTCTGGGTCTGACAGTCGTATGCAACCCGCGACCCCAACATGGAACCAGACATAACCCCGGCAGGCCCAGTCTCTTCGTCGTCCGACATTAACTGTACCCCGCCGTTTTCACTCGCAGCGGACTCGGAGGCATCCCATCCTCGTCGCCAATATGTTATATCCTGGGAAATAAGGAGACCACACGGTTCTGGAGTTGTAAGGCCTTTCTTTATTAAGAGCCTCCAGGTGCGCACCCATGCTACATGTTCACAACTTCTCCATAGCCATACATACACCGGAAACAACAAGTCACCCGAGAATACAGAACCAACATTACATATTGCTAATTCCCCAGAGCGCCCCTACAGTACAATAACAGCATTACTTGCCCGATACTACACTATTATGCCAACTGTGTATACATGCAGAAATATATATATATGGATCTACCTGACAACACCGATACACCACAACTCCAACAACGAAATCACCTACACCACATAACCGACAGTTCACAAACACGAAACCTCACATGCCCGACACACCATAATCCCGACAATCAACAAACAAAACAAATCCCCTGTCCAAAAAGCACACACACAACACAAGCACACCAAAATCCTTACAAACCCACACTAAACCTCACAAACACAACTATCTACAACCTTAACCCAAACCCTAAACCTAAGGTCCATCACTATCGCACACTCACCTAACCCGCGCCCTAACCCTAACTCACTAAACCCGCCCCTAACCCAAAGACTATCACTATCACACACTTACCTAACCCGTGCCCTAACCCTAACTCACTTAACCCACCCCTAACCCAAAGACTGTCACTATTGCACACTCACCTAACCCGCGCCCTAACCCTAACTCACTAAACCCGCCCCTAACCCAAAGACTATCACTATCACACACTTACCTAACCCATGCCCTAACCCTAACTCACTTAACCCACCCCTAACCCAAAGACTGTCACTATTGCACACTCACCTAACCCGTGCCCTAACCCTAACTCACTTAACCCGCCCCTAACCCAAAGACTATCACTACCGCACACTTACCTAACCCGCGCCCTAACACTAACTCACTTAACCCACCCCTATCCCTAGAGACCATCAATATCGCACACTTACCTTACTCGCGCCCTAACGTCCGTCACTTACGCATACTTACACAGCCTTTTCCCATGTCGGTGTTCTCAGCGTCGGGGTTTTCATCCGTCGGTCTTCTGGCGTCAGTGTTCTCATTGTCGGCGTTTTAAGCTTTTGACATTGTCAGGTAGATCCACATATATATATATATATATATATATATATATATATATATATATATATATATATATATATATATATAGATAGATATACAAACACAGTTGTAACTCAGAAGATAACACCACATTTGGTAGAAAGGTTTTTGTGGGTGTAAAAAAAGAGAGCATGCACAAATGAGTGAATGCTCATCTGAATGAATAACATATGGTTGAATTTTGTTTTACATAGTGTAGGTAAGCAGGAGTGTGCAGGAAAATTAATGTCTGAAAAAGTGGTGGTTGTGAAGATGTGCAAGACAGTGTTGTAGCAATTGTGAATATGCAGGGTTTGCGTGTTAGGATTAGAATAAGGGGACAGTTAAATGTTGTGCATGTTTTGTGTTGTCTGTATTTTGTGTCCTCTTGTCTTGTGTAATGGTACTGTTAGGGAAAGGGTTGCAGACAGTAAGGGGCAGGGGTGGAGTTAGGATAATGGTTAGGGATTGTATACTTTAATCATGTGTGCTCACCCTAACCCCAACCCTAATCCTACACATTACATTACATTACTAATGACCCTTTCTATGACAGTATCACTATGAAGACAGCATTTGATTTTGGTTTAGTAGCTGTCTTTTACTGATATACACCTTTTGGAGTGCGCACCCATGGGACCGGACAACATCCCAGGCTGCGTTTTACACAAACTTCAGAATGAACTGGCTCATCACGTAAGCACCATGTTCAATAATAGCCTCGCATCAGGCTTTGTGCCCACTGAATGGCGCACAGCAACAGTTATCCCACTCCACAAAGGGGGAGCCACCACTGATCCCGGGAACTATAGACCTATTAGCCTGACGAGCCCGGTCTGCAAGGCCATGGAACATATCATCATGGAACTCATAAACAAAGACATTGGTAACCTTCAAACTCTGGATCCCACCCAGGTCGGGTTTGTGAAAGGCAGATCATGCCTCCTGAAACTGATCGACTTCTTTGAGGCAGTCACCTAAGCCGTAGATGAGGGTAAGGTGGTTCACACAGCCTATCTTGACCTCGCCAAGGCTTTTGACACCATCCCCCATTCTGGAATTATAGCTAAACTCAATAAACTAGGCATAAATCCCTACGTCACAAGATGGGTTGCCAACTGGCTCACTGACCGAACCCACACTGTAAAAGTTGCAGACTCCAAATCTGACCTCAAACCAGTGACAAGTGGAGTACCACAGGGTTCCGTCCTGGGACCGCTCCTGTTTGGTATCTTCTTCTCTGAAGTACATTTTTTTTTTTTTTTTTTTTTTTTATTTAACATTTGTTGACCGGGAAAGTCCGACTAGATTCCACAGATCCTGTTTTCAGCAAAGGCCCGGGGAGAAATGCTCCAGATGCATGTCTTTAGAATGTGGGAGGAAACCGGAGTACCCAGAGGAAACCCACGCGAACGCAGGGAGAGCATGCAAACTCCGCACAGAAGGCACCCCGACCGAGAATCGAACCAGAGAACCTCTTGCTGTGAGGCAACAGCATTTACCGCTAACAAGTTGCAAACTCCAAATCTGACCTCAAAGCAGTGACAAGTGGAGTACCACAGGGTTCCATCCTGGGACCTCCCCTGTTTGGTATATAATTCTCTGAAGTACAGGCTAACACAGAAGGCCTCGGGCTAACAAAGCTCACAGATGACTGCAAACTAGGAGCCATAGTTAAGTCCCCAAATGATGTGGACATCCTACAGAAGGGCTTCTCTGAGACAGATGCCTGGTGTCAGAGTCATGGCCTCAAGCTCAATGCCAAAAAGTGCAGTGTCATCCCCTTTGGTAAAAACTCTGTACCCATGAACTACCACATAGGCAGCAATCTACTTAACACCGAATGCGTGATAAGAGACCTTGGGACCCAGGTGGACAGTAGTCTCTCCTTTGATAGTCACATCGCCACAGTAGTCAGGAAATCCTTCTATGTGGCACACCTCATCATAAAAGGGTTCTCATCCAGGAAAAAAGAGGTCATCGTTCCCCTCTACTCGACACTCATTAGACCCATTATAGAGTACAACGCCCCTTTTGGAATGTACCTCACAAGACATCTGCAGCAGCTGGAAATGCCACAGAAGTACCTCACAAAGAGGATTACTGGACTCAAACAAATGCCCTACACTGACCATCTCAAAAAACTCCAGCTTTACTCCGTAGCATATCGCCTACTTCGAGGTGATCTCTGCCTAACATATAAAGCTGTGTCAAACCCAGAGCTGTTGGACATGCTACACCTAAAGAAATCCCAATCCCTCCGAGCTACATACTCTAGGGACTTAAACCTTGTCACCACAATAAACAGGACATGCTGGAGGGAGAGATTCCTATCCCAGAGACTTCCCATACTCTGGAACAGGCTACCCATCTATGTCAAGCAAAGTTATTCATTAGCACTCTTCAAGAAAAATCTTGATGAGTGGATGGGAAATAGGAAATACACCCCGGGGATCACTTCTGTGTCTCTGCTGGACAGTGGCACAGGAAAATAACTTTATTGGATGGCGTAAGCCAGGGAACCTTGTTGGCTAGGCTTACGTAGGTCCTTGGGCCGATAGCCTAGTACCTACCTATGAACTTATGAACCTGTGAACCTATGAGAGAAGTACTCAGGGTTTTGTATTTTACAATTATGACTCTTTTAGTCTTTTGTAATTCTCTGTCTTTTTTGTTCTACCATTTGTGATTCTCTCTTTTTTGAGTTTTCTACCTTGCATCATGTAATCATATACATATATATATATATATGTATATATATATATATATATATATATATGTGTGTGTGTGTATATATATATATATATATATATATATATATATATATATATATATATATATGAGTCCACTTTGTAAATTCGAAATACTGAAATCTCGAATTTCAGTGTTTTGAACTCACAAAGCCACAGACTCACATTTCCGAAACTGGCAGACGTGCGAAAATCAAAATATGGAAGCACAGATATTTTTAATTTCTGCTTCCGTTGGTACGGTATGTGGATGTTTAGGTTTCATTTTGGTAAGTTTGTGTGTAAGTATGTTGGTTAGGGGTTTAGTGTGTGTAAGTGTGTGTTGTGACTGGTATGTGTGTGTTTGAGGACTGTAAGATGTGTGTGTGTGTGTGAGTTTCGTTTGTGTTTCTGTTTGTGCAATCTTGGAGTTGGAATATAGAAGTGGAGGGTGGAGGGGGGCTTGCCTCCCTGCTTATATGTAGTTTAGATGAGTTTGTTTGATTGTGTTTGTGGAGTTGTGTGTATGTTTATGTGTGTACTGTATGTGTAGCGAAATTACGGGATTTTGAATTTTGCGGTTGTGTGTTTTCAAATTTGTGAGTTGTGGTTGGGTTTTCGGCTTTGTGGTTTCGAAATACTGAATTTCAAGATTTCAGTATTTTGAAATTACAACGTGGACCCATATATATATATATATATATATATATATATATATATATATATATATATATATATATATATATATATATATATATATATATATATATATATATATATATATATATATATAAAATATTCAACACAAAAATGCACAAACAGTATAATGTAAATGTGCTCAGATTTGTGAAATATGCCACAGATGAACTCCAGCACACACAAGAAGCAGTGGGTATGCATTGAAACTGGTTTGCTTTATTTGTTGGGTGAAAATAATTTTTTTACACTCTGTCACTGGAATGAATTTATAGCATATAGAAAGATACATAGATAGATATCTGTGTGTGTTGTGCGTGTGTGTGTGAGCATGTGTGCACGTGTATGAGAAACAGTCAGAAGCACATGAAATGAATAAAGACAAGACACCACTTGAATATCTATACCCAGTAGCAGCACCAGATTTTTTTTTGCATTGTGGATCATGAATGAGCATCTAATTTGACATCACAACCTGGATAAAACCAGGATGCCATAGCATAATATATTAAGTCTAGATAGATATTTGTGATAAAATTATGCTTTGCTAAAGCGTATGTTATTTCTGTCTCTGCAGATAGCACTACATTTTCACATTTCATTCTGTGCCTGGTTAGTACGAAGCAGTGAAATCAGGCATAATATTACAAAAGTAAATCATAAAAACAATGCAGTACATAAAGACCGACATAACATACCATCTTGTAGCATGTAAGCATGTTTGTGTTTATGTTACACATTCCAGATTTGCTTCCCACTATGTATTCTGTGTTAGAATGTGGAATTGTTTACTCTGGTGTTTCTGCTTGTATTTCTTTGTGAAGGCTGTCCTTTGAAATTTGCAGTTTATCATCTGGTTCTACTCTTTTTCATTATAGTGTCTTAAATGGAGAATTGATATAGCAAGTAGCAGTTACCAGAAGAAACTGTTGGTAAGTGTTGTAGATATTTTTAAAGGCTGTCCCCCAACAAATAATACATTGCAGAGAACTCCTTCAGGAAAATAGATATGCCCAACAAATGATAACTGCAAAAGTAGTTCCAGCTTCTGGACGAGGACATTTTAGGAGGCAGGGTGAAGTCTAAAAAATCAAGCATATACACACAAAGTGCAAACAGCCACTTGTGTAAATGAGACGCTGGAGAAAAAGATAAGTAGAATTATACACACAGCACCATCCAGCGTAACATCCAACAGCAACGAAAAGTCAGACCACTGCTGAAATATCCAAAAGCAGGTTTAATAGTAGAACAACTGGTAAAAACAGTGAATATGGTTAGCACTTTCGTGGTCTCAAACACCACTTTCATAAAAAATCAAGCATAACTCAAAAGAGGGTATTTCTGGATGAAACAAGCCAAGGAGGGTGTGCCGTAGGCTAGAATGCAGAAAGAACAATGGTCGACTTTACCAAATGCTGCCTCAATGTAAGACTGAAGTTGCAGGAAAAATGCCTAGTTCTACCTCAAGTAGTCACATAGGAATCAGGGATAAACATTAAAATCCATGCTTTCACCTGCCTGAATTAGTATTTTCAGGTCGAGCTATCTAACACTTGCTTTTTAAGATTATGAAGTGTCTCTGTTCATTTTTTAAATTCTTGTAGAGTGTGAAGTCAATCGAGATGCTATACATGGTAGTCCTGTGCTGGAAGCCAAGTTCTTGGACAGTAGTGTGTAGAAACACTGTCTGTGATCTGAAAGCCTATATT
Source organism: Protopterus annectens (assembly GCF_019279795.1). Classification (NCBI taxonomy): domain Eukaryota; kingdom Metazoa; phylum Chordata; order Ceratodontiformes; family Protopteridae; genus Protopterus; species Protopterus annectens. The sequence goes on along the minus strand of NC_056745.1, from coordinate 553,743,092 downwards.
ACACTGTGAAGCAGGACTGAGACATGGGTTTAGTTCCTATATCATAACGTGGTATGCCGCGGTGGTGCAGAGGTAGCGTTGTTGCCTCACAGCAAGAGGTTCTCCCGTTCGATTCTCCGCTGGAGTGCGGGTAGTGCCTTCTGTGTGGAGTCTGCATGTCCTCCCCATGGATGGGTGGCCGTTCGAAAGACATGCATAAATGGACATGCCTTCATTGAAGGTTGAACGTCGAGCTGGCACCTCGGTGTTCTTGAAAATCTACTGCCAATCATTAGCAGACCGGAGTTCCGCTGTGGCGACCCCTAACCGGGAAAAGACGAAAGACAACAACAACATTATAATGTGCAGCAGGACTGAGACATGGGTTTAGTTCCTATATTATAATGTGCAGCAGGACTGAGACATGGGTTTAGTTCCTATATTATAATGTGCAGCAGGACTGAGACATGGGTTTGGTTCCTATACTATAGGATGCAGCAGTACTCAGTCATGGATGTAGTCCATATAATGTAGTGCACAGCAGTACTAAGCCATGCGATCAGATCCTATACTACAGTGTGCAGCAGTACTGAGTCATGGGTTTAGTTCCTATATTATAATATACACCAGGACTGAGTCATGGGTTTAGTTCCTATATAATAATATACAGCAAGACTGAGCCATGGGTTTAGTTCCTATATTATAATGTGCAGCAGTACTGCCCCATGGGTTTAGTTCCTATATTATAATGTACAGCAGGACTGAGACATGAGATTAGTTCCTATATTATAATGTACAGCAGGACTGAGCCAAGAGTTTAGTTCCTATATTATAATGTTATAAATCAGCAGATCCTGTTTGGGCATCCCACAGACTACTACAGCACCAGAAACGAGAAAGAAAGACTTTTTGTGCTAACTGCAAGCACTTTTTGCTGAATTTTCTAATTTTGCTGATTTTGGTCATTTTTATTACCTGCACTTCTCAGAAAGCTTAAAAAGTAGACTAGCTACTTATTTCACTGTATTTCTGCCTGTAAGTCGTTTTCCATTTGTGCACTTGCCTTGCTTTATTTAAAAAGTTAAAATTTTCAAATTTCTAATTTTGCAAAGTTTTAATTGAGTTTACTGCTCTGGGCTATACACTCAAGTGCATTAGCCTTTCTGGGCATATTTGCTGTATAACTGCATTATTTAGCCTGATTTAAAAAAAAAGATAAATTCTGTCTTGATTGCTAATTTCCCACCTTTTCTAACTATAATAGTCCCGTTTCTGGGCTTTGCTGGTTTCAGGACTTTAGTTTCAGTGTTCAGAGCTATCCAGACCTTGCTGTGGTAGAGAGAGGTCCTACTGCTTACCAGTGAGAGTGGGAACATTGTACTGCCTATCTAACACTTGAGGAGTGGTTTCCAGCTCTGAAATTGCAATTTTATTGGCCATTTTGGGCTGATTTCTATCCCTTTCATCTTTCTGGCATAAATATATGCATTTGCGTGCATTTGCACACCACGCAACACTGCAGGGCTAAGGTTAAACTTCTCCCAGTGCCAGAAAGTCTGCTCTTCGAATTTTCCCTTAGAACTAGCTATAATTTATCAGCAGTAGCACTAAAATCTGTATATGTGTGACTAGCACTTGCTCTAAAACTCACTAAAAAGCACTAGGAAGCCTTAATTTGTTACAAGCACTCACCTCTCCTTGGTAAGGAGAAAAATAGTCGTAGCCACTAGACGGCCTACAATTACCTTGCCAAAAAGTAAGGGAAAACAGCTCTTGTTCTACACAAAGAAAGCACCTAACCAGGCATGTCCAAGTGTCAGCTTCCGGTGATGTCTCCTGTCCACCTGGTGAATCTGGGCATACTGGGGCAATGAAGCAATTGCCTCATGTACACAGACAACCCTCTCCTCCTACCACCAAACACTACAACCTGCGAGAAATGCACTTACATAGCCAAACTGGAAGCAAAGTTCTCTCCAGCCAAGATTGTGCTAGATAGTCAAGAGGAGGTTAACACCCACACAACACCTCAAACAACACATAGTCCTTCAAACCCACACCACCAAAACCCACACATAGCAATATAAAACCCACATATGTGGAGGCTCTTAACATTAACCTGCCCAAGCAACAAGGACCTCCAAAGCTGAAACACAAACACCACCCCCAAACACAAAGCGTCACATAGCTCACAACACCAGTGTGCAACCCAACAGCAGCCCCTAAGGCAAGACAATGTACCCAACACTTTAGTCATAGGTGACTCTATAGTCAGGCACTCTGATGTCCCACTCACCAGGCTGAACAAGGAGAAAATTACAGTTACTTGCCTGTCGAGTGCCAGGATCCTCCACATAATGCATGCACTCAAGTCACTCCACAACAGGTACAAACATGACTCTGTCATTGTCCATGTTGGAGTGAATGACATGAGACGTACATACCTGGACTACATGAAAAGAGACATGGAAGAGCTCTCAGATCATGGAGCCCAGGCAGGTATGACCCTAGCCCTGAGTAGCATCCTGCCATCACTCAGAATGATGCCACATTATAAGAACAAAATGATTTATTTCAATAATTGGCTAAGCTTCTGGTGTCATTCTGTCTGCCTGGGACAACATGATCGACAAACCATAATGCTTTGCAAGAGATCATTTGCACCTGTCGTTCCTGTGATTCAGGTTACTAGCTAAGGCTCTTGCCACCCCTATAGTGCCTTTTTAGGCAAGATTCAAAGGACAAAACTACCACTGTAATGGGTATAAGTAAGCAAAATCTGAAGGTAATGCTACTCAATGCTAGAAGTCTAAACCTCAAGATGCACTCGCTCGAGGCTCTTCTAAAAATGGAGAACATCGATATCTGTGCAGTAACTGAGACCTGGTTCAAAGCTCCAGAGAGCACCCCTGCAATACCAGGCTACAGCTCATACCACACTTTTGGGCCACCAAACCAAGACCGAAACACTAAAGGTGGAGGAGTGCCCATATTCACAAAGATATTCACACCTCCCGGCTGGTTGCCCAACACAATGCATCTGAAACTCTCTAGGTGCAACTAACACTAGGTAAGACTGTAATACAAATTGTAGCTTGCTACAGATCCCCCACCATGCCCAAAGGTTCTCACTACACCTTTCTAAACATACTGGAAAATATTAAGGTACAACCAAACACCCTAATACTGGGTAATTTCAACTACCCTGCCATTAACTGGGAAAACTACTCCTGTACCAACACATTTGCTCAACGGTTCTTGGAATTCATAAATTCCAATGTCCTAGAGCAACTAATTCATAGTCCCACCAGGGGTACAAATATTCTAGACCTGATCATTAAAACATGGGAGATCAATGCTCCACACCAGTGGTCACCCCCTCATTGGTCAGATCAGACCATAAGCTAATCACTCTTGGTATCCACATCCCACCCCCACCCCCCTTTAAGGAAACCTACGTAAAAAAACTTCTCCAAAACCAAATTCATGCTTCTTAAGTCAGAAGTAATAAACTTTATGACACCCATGCAGACGGGAACTGGAAGTTCAACTGCTGAATCCTACACTAAGGTGCTGTACAAGCACATTCACTCATGCATGGACCGAGCCATCCCAAATAGAACCAAGAAGCTGTCCTCTAAAAAAAGGAAGCCAATCTGGTGGTCCCCTGCCATAAACAAGCTGTACAACAGAAGGAACAAACTGTTGCAGAAAAGAGGAAGAACCCAGGATTCAAAAAACTCCCTCACCAGCCTCAGTAGAAAGCTGAGATCCCTCATAAAAGCTTTCAAAGCTAGTTACAAAAACAAAATTGTCAAGAATCTAAATGGCAATACTCAGATCTGTTCTGAGCTACAGCAGAATGGCACTAGATATACTGATCCCAAGGATATTGCCAATATCCTGGCAGATAGATTCAGTCCCAAACTTCACCCCCCTCTCACCCCCTAAAAGGCCCACCTCAATACCAAAAGAATGCCAAATTCTGGTAATCACAGCCACTCAGGAAAAAAACGCACTCTCCAATGCCAAGAATACAGCATCCATGGGACCAAACAACATCCCGGGCTGTATACTGCATGAACTACAAAATGAAATGGCACCTCAGCTATGTGTCATGTTTAATCATAGCCTCACCTCAGGCTTCGTGCCCACAGAGTGGCGAACAGCTACAGTCATCCTACTCCATAAGGGGGGATCCATGTTGGATCCCGGGAACTACCGTCGCATCAGTCTGACGACCCTGATCTGCATGGCCATGGAACGTATTATCATGCAACATATAAACAAAGACATTGTCAACCTTTAAACACTGGACCCCACCCAGTTTGGGTTCATGAAGGGCATTGCTTCCCTCCTGAACCTGATCGACTTCTTTGAATCAGTCTCCAGAGCCATGGGCGAGGGTAAGGTGGTTCACACAGCCTACTTGCCCTCGCCAAGGCTTTCGACACTATCCACCACTCTGGAATCATAGATAAACTTACTAAGCTGGGCATTAATCCCTACATCACTCAATGGGTTGCAAACTGACTAACTGACAGAACACACACTGTAAAAGTAGCCGACTCCAACTCCAGCTCCAGACAAGTGACAAGTGGTGTGCCGCAGGCTTCTGCCCTGGGACCACTCTTGTTTGGCATCTACTTCTCCGAAGTACAGGCCACCACTAAGGGACTCTGGCTTACAAAGTTTGAAGATGACTGCAAGCTGGGAGCCATTATTGAATCCCCAAATGATGTGGATATACTACAAAAGGGCCTTACTGAAACAGATGCCTGGTGCCAGAGCCATGGGCTCAAGCTAAATGCCAAAAAATGTATAGTTGTCCCCTTTGGGAAAAACCATGTATCTGTGAACTACCACATAGGTGGCAGTACACTAAACACTGAAAGTGTGATAAGAGACCTAGGGACACAGGTGGACAGTGGTCTCATCTTTGATAACCACATAGCCGCAACAGTTAGAAAATCCTTCTACGTGGTACACCTCATCACGAAGGGCTTTTCATCCAGAAAAAAAGAGGTCATTGTCCCTCTGTAATCATCCCTCATTACAATGCCCCATTTGGTATGTACCTCACAAGACATCTACAACAACCAGAAAGGCCACAGAAAAACCTCACAAAAAGAATCACAGGTCCAAAGCAGATGCCTTATGTTGACCGTCTAAATAAACTACTCTGTCACATATCGCCTACTCAGTGGCGATCCCTGCCTACCATACAAGGCCATGTCAAACCCAGAGTTTTGGTCATGCCACACTTAAAGAAATCCCAATCCCTCCGAGCCACATGCTCCAGAGATCTTAACCTTGTCATCACGATGAATAGAACATGCTGGAGGGATAGGTTTATGACCCAGAGACTCCCCATACTCTGGAATAGGCTGCATATACATGTCAGGCAGAGCACCTCAATGGCCCTCCTCATAAGGAACCTTGATGATTGGATGGGAGATAGGAAATTCACCCCGGGGATGACATCAGTAGCCCTGCTAGACAGGGGTCCAGGAAAGTAAATATTTGTGGGAAGCAATAGCCAGGGAATCATTATGGCTAGGCTTGTATAGGCCCTAGGGCAGATAGCCTAGTACCTACCTATGAACCTATGTACAGCAGGACTGAGACATGGGTTTAGTTCCTATATTATAATGTACAGCAGGACTGAGCCATGGGTTTAGTTCCTATATCATAAAGTACAGCAGCACTGAGACGTGGGTTTAGTTCCTATGTTATCATGTACAGCAGGACTGAGAAATGGGTTTAGTTGCTATACTATAGGATGCAGCATTATTGAGCCATGGATGTAGTCTATATAATATAGTGCACAGCAGTACTGAGCCATGTGAATAGATCCTATACCACAGTGTGCAGGAGTACTGAGCCATGGGTTTAGTTCCTATATTAGAATGTACAACAGGACTGAGCCATGGTTTTAGTTCCTGTATTACAATGTACAGCAGGACTGAAAGATGGGTTTAGTTCCAATATTATAACGTATAGCAGGGCTGAGACATGGGTTTAGTTCCTATATTATAACGTACAGCAGGGCTGAGACATAGGTTTAGTTCCTGTATTATAATGTACAGCAGGACTGAGATGTGGGTGTAGTTCCTATATTATAATGTACAGCAGGAATGAGCCATCGGTTTAGTTCCTATATTATAATGTACAGCAGAACTGAGACATGGGTTTAGTTCCTATATTATAATGTACAGCAGGGCTGAGACATGGGTTTCGTTCCTACATTATATTGTACAGCAGGACTGAGCCATGGGTTTAGTTCCTATATTATAATGTACAGCAGGACTGAGCCATGGTTTTAGTTCCTGTATTATAATGTACAGCAGGACTGAGACATGGGTTTAGTTCGTATATTATAATGTACAGCAGGAATGAGCCATCGGTTTAGTTCCTGTATTAAAATGTACAGCAGGACTGAGACATGGGTTTAGTTCCTATATTATAATGTACAGCAGGAATGAGCCATCGGTTTAGTTCCTATATTATAATGTACAGCAGGACTGAGACATGGGTGTAGTTCCTATAGTATAACATACAGCAGGGCTGAGACATCGGTTTAGTTCCTACATTATAATGTACAGCAGGACTGAGACATGGGTTTAGTTCCTGTATTATAATGTACAGCAGGACTGAGACATGGGTTTAGTTCCTATATTATAATGTACAGCAGGAATGAGCCATCGGTTTAG